>NW_004797412.1:1006514-1074175 GCF_000002075.1 Aplysia californica
CCTTTCGGATATAAAGGTTTAATACATCTCCAGCCGGTATCAAATCTGTAAATTGGCTGTAAGCTGGTCCAAGTGCTGTTGCTGGCATAATGACATTCTATGTGGCAGGGAAAGCCAAAATTCTTAGGAAGTTCAAACACACACACGGGCGCGCGCGCGCGCGGACACACACACACACACAAAAAACACGTTTTAGAAATGCCTAAAGCACACTGATGACAAGGAGTAACTAAAGAAAATATACTATACATATTTTTTAAAACTAAATTTTAACTAAAAGTGACTACAAAAAGAAGCCATCTTTTGAGCACTACTACCCATATTAGAGAAACACACATACACATGCGTACACACACACACACACACAGATACACTAACACACACACACACACACACACACACACACACACACACTGCCACACACACACACACGCACACCTAAAAAGGACCCACAACAAACTTACATCACTGGCCCTCCACACTTTGATGCTGCGGTCGTGCGATGCTGTGAAGATGAGGTCTGAACCACCCCACTTGACCATACTGATGTGAGCTGTGTGCCCTGAGATGACCATGTGAGAGCGGAAGGTGACCACGTCCCATATCCTCACTGTGCGATCCTGAGGACACATGAAACTTTCGTTCAGAGGGTAAATATCTAGGCTGATCACTTGTCCTTGAGACTACAGGTGTTAACATTTGAAGTCATTTTAACCCTTTCCTGTTCCCATCCCTGGCCAACAACAGCGGCCTATTTGTTCAACTTCCATGTTCCTGTGCCCTTAGCAACCTCCTGGTGTGCTCATTCTTTTGAGCTGAGTTGAAGAAAATAATGGTTGTAAAAGTAAATGTGAGGCATCGTGGTGAAATCAGACGCTCGTCAAAGTAATGAAAGCGAAGAAACAGGCATTTTTCCTCCAGTTTGGCAATTTTAATCAAATTAGTCTTAGCTCAACACCTCTTATGTCCATATAAAAACACATTTTCATGTGGATTTTATTTTTTTTAAACGATTAATGTCACAAAAAATATGTAGATTTTCAGTTTTCAAGGACTCTCAAGCTACAGAAGTTACAAAACTTTGGCGTCCATTTTCTCGATTTATTTACCTCTGGAACCATGCTATCCCCACCTCCGTCAATCGTGAATATTTCGACTTTTATTCAAGATAGATGGGTGTATTTTTTATAGAAAGCAAAAGCAAATAAATAAGCTTTCAGATGACACCAATAACTCCACATGCCCAAAAATTGACGAGTGCCTGATTCCACCACGTCGTGGCACAAATTCTGAACACTAACACGGGCTCCGACACTTTTCCCTCTAAAAATAACAACAAAGCTTAAGTTTTTTTTAGTTTAAGTTTCTACGTCACTTGCAACGTAATAAGGTCATAAAAGTTCTAAAGATTAAAGGTGCTACTGATCTATTTTCACTATAGCCAAGTTAATTACTGAGGAAATTAAATTGGGAGAAACAGTGTGTCCAGCCCATTTTCGGTGGGTTGAATAGGAGAAGTCTTGCACATTGTTTTTTTTAAGGGAGTGAATGTTTGGGATGATCAAGATATTGAATACCTCTATTGATTACTTATTTCGAACACCACAAAAACAATAAACCTATTGGGAGAAGTCTAACAAAGTCTTTTTTAACCCCTTTGTGAGAGCTCCTGTACACTATACATTCAAAATCTTGAGCCAAGATACCGTCCTCTCATACAATGCATGTTCTAAAAATCAGCCAATATTTTGGCAATCATGTGGACCACAAGTAATGGACCATACCGGATTTTGTACTACAATACCTTTGAACAGAATTCTATCAGATAACTGATGAAAGTTCTAAGTCTGCAAAAGCAAAAGTTAGCGTTAGTGTATGAATCGCATAAACCTTTTAATCTTGAAAAGGATCACAAAGTGACTGAATCCACTCTGATCTGGCCAGCAAAAATTGGGTGTAGTAAAATCCTCCCTCCAACACACAAACACACACACACAAAATTGGGAAACACATTAAAACGTCATTTTGAAAACACAAAAAGCCTGCAACATCACGGCTGTTCAGTTGTAATATTCTTGCAGATTACTTAGTTTAACCTCCCCGCTGACCTCCGGGGGTCATAAATCCTACCTGACAGTCAGGCTACACATCGCTTCCTGGGCGATAGCGCTGTTAGCCGATTTCGGGCAGAAGTCTGTAATTTTCACTGGATTTAAACCCCTGTAAATGTCCTCTCTTATCTATCACTATGGGTGTGTGGGCTATCAAATGAAAGCCCAAGCTCTCCTCAATAACTTGCATCCTTTAGTTCATTTCTAGTTCTGAGCGTGTACACACACTACCTCTGTACTTAACCCTACGTTGTGGTGCACATATTTCTCGGATTGCTACAAAGATCGGGACTTTTTTCCATTCATGAAACAAAGATTGTTATCATTTTTTTATTTGCCGTACCAAGAGTCAGTAAGGAGGTTTTTGTGAAAAAATTGGTTAGTTTCAATGGAAAACTTTAACAAGACGGCGAGTTTTGTAACTTCACCCTGTAAAATTTTCCCAACCGCCGCGCTGCCCATGCGGTATTCACCCAAGGTCCCGCTTTCACTTTCCCGGATTCTTTATGGACAAGTGTCAGGAGAGTCTACTACAAGAGGGAAAATGAAACACACGAGGGAACTACACCTTGCGTGTTCCAAAAAACTGTGTAGAACATGCAGGGCCAGAAGTAAAAAGGTTAAAAAGGCAAACCAGAGCAGATATTTTTGTATAAGTTTTAAAAATGGCTTACTCGTGTTCTATCGTGGACACGGACAATGAAGACACACATCCCTGTGAAATGTGCAATAAATGTGTGCAGCGCATATAGCCTTCTGCTTAAAGAAACAAGTTCAAGAAGGAACCCTATCTGCTGTACAAAAAAGTAGTGAAGAAAGTTTACACACCTGGACACCTTACTATAGTCGATCTCTGATAGGAAACCATTGTCACCAATACTTGAGGCACCCACAGTACACAAGCATCACAAAACATATTTGTAAACACACTGCGGCTTTTACATCTAACCAAAACATCATAGATGCAGCCCACACAATCAGACAGAAATCTGATTTTATTAAACAACAGCTGTGCTAAAGTACACTACCTCATCTCTTACACACATAAAATACAAGAAACTGAGTTTGATATTATAGGACCAGCAATTTCTGCATATTTGTAGCTGTACAATCAGACCGAAGGGCTAGAACCCAAATGGCTGCTGGATCAGAAAAGTAAAATAAAGTAAAAGAGGCTGTACAAACGACTATTTTCAAACTCAGTCACACACCAAGCAACACATATTAGAGCACCACTGTCAGCGTTTTATTTAAAGTTATGGATTTGGTTTGGATTTAATGGGCGAGCAGAGTGGCAAACTTGAGCACTCCAGCATCACAAAACTGGAGAACAGGACAGTGGGAATTCATATGTTATGTGTTTGTGAATGTGAAAGCAGCTCCAGCTGTGAGGAGACAGCGAAGAAACTCTTGCGTCATGGAATCGGATAGCAGTGAACATTCTACATGTTCCCTATTTGAGAAAACTGTGAGGAGACAACGAAAAATCTTTCGCTTTATTAATTGGACAGTAGTAAATCTTCTACAAGTTCCCCATTTCTGAAAGAATCAAATAAAATGTAAGTGTTTCTGAAAGCTCATCATGTCACTGTTGTATACCACTGATTATTTTAGAGATCTGGTGTACAAATTTTAAAATATCATAACTTTAAAAAGTAGACCCACGTAAACATTTTCCCCATAGATGCCCACAGTTGCGCCCATGTTTTAAAGGGTGCCCTGTTAAGAATATCAATAAAAAGTTATTTGCTGTACAGTCCAAGAATGCCTTTATCTGTTGATAATAATTTCACGTTGATTTATTCATGGGAAAAGCCACAATGAAGCAATTAAACTGTATAAAGATTGTTAAGTCACAACAGTTCATTTGTGGAGCAAAAGTCAAAGTGACCTCCATGACCACCCGGGCGAGGCATGGTTGACCGGGTCAGTTCCTCGGGTAACTAAGTGCTCCGCTTGGGAATAGCCGTGACATGGAATACAAAAATAATTGGAAGAGAGTATTCACTGGCTGAATTTCACTCAGTTTAAAAATATCCTGTTCAATAAACCATTTCAGGAAGAAGATAACTTACTTTGGAAGAGCTTGCCAGATATCTGCATTCTGGATCTCTGTGTGACAAAGAATAAAACATTTCTATATACACCATTGTATGAGGAGCTGACGACAATTCAACGATGAAACATCCCAGCATTAGATTACAGTTTAATAAAGACAAACTGAAACACCTCGACAAAAAAATACATGTGGAACATAACAGAGGCGCCCTCTAAACACCCACAAAATCTGGGTCAGGGAAAGAAACAACAAATGGAAAACGATATAATTATAACAGAAAGATCTGCAAGTGGTTCACACTACACTTAACATTCGTAGAGTAGTAAAGAGCTCTTTTTATGTGGGGGGAGGGTTACTTCAATCCTCATTTTATCTTCCACATAAATGAATTGAAATAGAAAACAAGCACATTTGTTTGTTTGAGTAAACTGAAGCATACCCACAAGATTAGTCATTTAATACAAGGAAAAAAGTAAGACTGAACTAAATCCAAAAATTTAATAAAAATTGCCAAACCGTTCTGAAAATGCCTGCATCTTCGATTTCATCAATTTGACGAGCGCCTGATTTCAGGACAACGCCTCACTTTTTTTTTTTAATGTCAGTGTAACGACTCACAAGTGTAGAGGTTTCCAAGCCACGGAGGACACATAGTCTGTGTGTCCGGTCAAAGGTCGGGAGATCTCTTTACCGGTCTTTGGGTTCCACAAACACACCTGGGGAAGGAGAGAAGAAAAGAGGAAAGTGACAAGAATAGAGACAGCTTAAGGATTCCTGTCAAGAATTCATGGTACTTCTACAGTTTTACTTCTAGAAAACATTTCAGTATTTTGATATAATATAATCATTCATTTTTTCACACTCTAACAAGCAGGGACAAAGTAAAAGCCTACTAACCACATATTATATTTATATCTACCTACATCACTCATGCTCAGAACTCTGAAGATGGGGGGGGGAAGGGAGGAGGATGAGGAGGAGGAGGAGGAGGAGGAGGAGGAGGAGGAGGAGAAGGAGAAGAAGTAGAAGAAGAATGAGAAGAAAAAGAAATGAGAAGAAAAAGAAAAAGAACATCAAACAAGAACAAGAGCAAGAACAAGAAGAAGAAGTAGGAGGAGGAGGAGGAGGAGGAGGAGGAAGAGAAAGAGGAAGAAGAACAAGAACAAGAAAATAAAGATGAAAAAGAAAAACATAATCAAAAAGAAGGACTCACCTTCCCACCCTTGCATCCAGAGGCCAGCTTCCGTCCATCTGGAGACCAGGCTAGGCAGAGCACCCAGTTCTGGTGACCTGACCACAGCACAACAAACACATAGATCATGTTTTGTTTAGTAGAGGTTTTACGGCGCTCACAACTGCATAAGGTCATATGAGCGCCAAGGGGTGGATGTCAACAGAGAAGTCCTTACAGGGAATCAGGTTTACTCAGCTCACCTCTCTAGCTTCAACAGCACAAAGTCTGCTTCGACTATCAAGGTACCCCGGAAATAGGGGGTCACAAGAGTGTGACAAACATACAAAAGCAGTAGAGGCAAAATTATTATAGTAAGGATTAAGAGAGAAAAAGCAGTAGTTCCCTGTTGCAGTTTAGGTACAGTTATGAGCATGACATTGATGAATCAGCCCATTTACAATAGCAATTCTACTGTGCATAAGAACATGGCTTTGGGAAAGGCCTAAAAACACTTCCGTCGGTAGCACCGCCCCGGGGGTTTACACACAGATCAGTTATGTGGCAAATCCTTTATCAGCAAATAGTGAAGTTTGTGTTAACTCGAATAATGCCATCACATATATTGTGCTTTGTGTCAACTCTTATATCGTCACATATTGCACTTTGTGTCAAATTCTACACCATCCCATATTATACTTTGGGTCAAATTTTATAACATTCTCACATATTGTTCTCTGTGCTTACTCTTATATCGTCACATATGGCACCTTGTGTTAACTTTTATAACATCACAAACTATTTTATAGAGCAAGGATAGAGGCAAAAAGAAAGAGCAGAATAGTAAAACCACATGGGAACTTGGTGTCAGAAATTAGTAACAAAGCAAAATATATTAGAACTCTAATAAACATAATTCTTGACTAGACTTTTTTTGGTGACAAAAACGTCTCATTTTTACACCTGATTCAAAATGTAATGTCTCACACCCAATTTTCAATATCTCAGCTTTACATCTGATTTACAAGAACATTTCCGTTTTAAATCTGATTTACAATAATGTCTTACCTCTACATACGATTTACAATAAAGGGTAGAAAAAGTAGACTTGGACACCCCCCCCCCCCTCCAACCCCCAGTCCCATTTGGAACTGACTTAAATAATCTAGTACACAGATTCAAGGTCACCGTGGGGTTGGTGCTACGTCTTACAGAAACAGTAACCAGTTGGCCGCAATCGTTGATGTGTGCAAAGACATGCAGGCTATACAACTTCACCCACTAACCACTCACCTTTACACTTGAGTTACAATGACGTCCCACCTTTACACCCGACTTACCAAAATGCCTCACCATTATGCTGATTTACCCTAAGGTCTCACCTTTACACCTGAATTCTGGGGTTTCTGTATTGATGTCCCAAAACCTCACAGTGGAGTCACTGGAGCCACTTGCTAGGAACCTGAAAAGGTTGAGAGATACAGTAACTAACTGTTTATGTTTTTTGCCATTCCCCTCACCCCAACAAAATTTAGATCACTTAGGAAGAAGGCTGCTTCTTCATTGTCAGGCAGCATCTGAGCAGACAGACAAGACTCCTCAAAAGATAATTTTTTTTTATATTAGAAAAATTTGCCTGACCACATTTTTTTTAGAAAGTCACTACTGCTGTTGTTCAGTGGTAGCTAAAGGCAAGTCAAAACAGCAATGGTTACAATTCATAAATGTAAAAAAAAAACAACCAACCAACAATGACCACCTGAGGAATACAGGACTAGAGCAGTGAAAAATACAGGGAGGCCACATAAATGTATACTGCAAATAAAAATGTGTATTTTCATAGCATTTACAATAAATCACGTCAATATTGTAATAAATGCAAACAAAAATGTGCATTTTCATATCATTTATAATAAGTCAAGCCAATATTGCAAATACAGTCAAACCTGCTTCAACAGAAACCTGTCCAAGACAGACACACCTGTCACAGTGAAATCTTCTCGCAGACCCCTTGATAAATCACAGATTCATACAAATATCTTGGTCTCACAATCGACAGCAAATTTACATGGCAAAATCACGTAAACAATATTGTTAAAAAGGTAAATCAGAGGCTGTACTTTCTGAGGAAACTAAGGTCTTTCAATCTCATCTGAATCCATCCATCCTTCAGATATTCTACACCACCACAACAGAAACTTTGACAAATTATGGTAGCACTTGCTATGGTAGCAATTTGGGAAGGCAGCACATCATAAAAATAAACAAGTTGATCAGAAAGGCATCAAGAACAGTTGGTAGAGACCTAAGTCTCTTTGAATATCTGCACAAGACAAACGTTCTAAAAAAGGCGGAAATAAAGCTTAGTGACCATAGCCACCCACTGACATCGGAATTTCAACAATTGACCCACAGTAAACGATACATTTCCAAAAAAGCAAGAACAGAAAGATATAGAAATTCATTTGTACCAACTGCAGTGAGGTTACTGAACACACAGTGCTACAAATGAGTATATGAGAGAGAGAGAGAGAGAGAGAGAGAGAGAGAGAGAGAGAGAGAGTGTGTGAGAGAGAGAGAGTGTGTGAGAGAGAGAGAGAGAGAGAGAGAGAGAGAGAGAGAGAGAGAGAGAGAGAGAATTTTTTATGGAGCGGGTTGTCCCAGCACGTGAGGCATACTAATGTCCTGTCTTGTTGTGCGTATGCGTGAGTGCACCTAACCTTTGTAACGTCTACTGTCATTGTTAATGACCAAGACAAATTTCTCCCTGCGAGATGAATAAAGACTGTCATTGTGATTGTAAATTCCTCTATAATTACCTCTTTAAAACAGAAAACGGCTCAACTTGGAAACGGAAAAAGAAATTTCTTTCCTTTGGGAGATTTTGACATGTCCAAGATGCTCAAACCTCGTTTGGAACAAAAACTCCCCCAAGTTTGGTTCCATCGGCTCTAACCTTTATGCCATGCAGCCAGGCAAAGAAGGGGAGAAGGACGGCAGCTTGGAGGTAGCTGTCACTCAAGCAGGTTATGAATTCTAAAGTCTTTGCAGTTACGCCATCCATGTGAGCCCTTAGTGGTGCAGATGGTAAGGGTGGTGTGAGTGTGAAATCTCACCACTGCTTATGAAAGTGCTTGAGTATCCCTCCAGTACTGAAACTTTCTCAGTAGCCGGAGGTGTGAATTTAATTATCAATTTGACCAATGCCTGCCACCCTGATCAGACGGAGAGCCAAGAGAAAAAAAGTTAAATTGACGGGATTGGTTGAAAATATTTATTACACAGAAGGGGGCTTGTTTTTAAATTTGGCTGAACAGTAGTCCTATCCGATGCAAGCACTGGTGACAATGGATATATAGGACTGAGCGTGCTATTATCAGAGAGACTAGGATAGCGCTTGAGAGACGTGAAGCTTTTACCACTGTTGGTCAACTGGACAGGCAACCCTTGATCCCACCACATACAGGCCCTCTAGAACCCTTCTCCACCCTCTCGCACAAAATTCCCCTGTCCAAGATGGAAAATGTTTAAGACTGAACTTTTTTTCTGGCTCTATTGAGGTTCCGCCTTGGACACGTTCAATGTAAATGCACATAAAACGATGTATTTTTACTTCATTTTTCCTAAGTTACATACAACCTCGTGGAGACTGAAAAAAAAAAAGAAATTTTTTTGCTAATCTGATAGGGATTCTTCGTTTTAAAAACATTATGTTCTTAAAAAAGAACCTCAAAACAGCTCCGATTTTATCCAGTACTTAGCAGAAATGGATCGCCCTCCAACCAACCACATCTTGTCAAAGCAGAAAACTCCATACTAAAGCACCCTCTCCAATACTTTTTTACCTCCACTATCCCTCCATCCAAATCTCACCTGCCACTCGGACTGAAAGACACATACAACACAGGATCGCCGTGTCCCTCTAGAGAGCTGGTGCAGCGCGTCACAGCACGCACGCGGAACACAGCCTGAGGCTGGTACACAATCTCAACGGACTTCTCAGTTAAAGACAGCACTTCCTCTCCCACAGCCTTTGCCAGCGTCTCTCTAATCTCCACCCCATTGACGAAAAAAGCGTATGGCACTTTGTCCTCCTGCAAAAAAAAAAAAAAAAAAGAAGAAGAAGCAAATGAAAAATGTAACCACGTTTTTAAAAATAATAGTAAATACAGTCAAAATTGTCAAAGACGGCCACCTATTGTCAAGTAGGAAAGCGGACGTCTTACAAAGTCTCATTATAATGTTTTAAAAAACAACCAAAAGCATAAAAGGGGGAGGCGCTCATATGACCTTATGCAGTTGCGAGCGCCGTAAAACCTCTACTAAAACAAAAAAAAAACAAAAGGGGGAAATGGGAAGTTGCCGTTTGTACAGGCAATTGTCTTATTGTACAGGTGATTGTCTTATAATACGGGCGGCTGTTACAGATGCAGGTTTGACTGCATTCAATATCATCACTTATCACAATGATACTAATGTGTTATTTCCTGTTTTTAAGAGACCCACATAACTTGACCTGCATTTGTGCAGCCCTTCATCATCCATGCTTTCCACTACATTCCCCCAAAAATTATATTTCACATACACTTAGAGTCTTGAATTTTGCCACTTTATATATTTGACCAAAATTTTAGAATTGACAGTTCTATCTTGACAATAAAAAAACAAGACTACAACAGCAAACATTTTTTTTAAACTTGCAAAATCAAAGGAGCATAATTATTTGATCAATAAAGATGTCAAAGCTTACCCAAATCGCAACAAATTATTGCTAATTCCAAAAGAAAATCGTCATTATTTTCAGTTACTTACATTTGGGATCACAGCATCACAAACAAGCTGCAGCTTTTCCCTTGTTATATCTGTAGGCAACTCGAAAGGAGATCCTTCTGTCTCACCATCTTCAGACTTGAAAACACACTGCACTCGCTTTTCATCAGGATTTATTCCTTCCACTGCTTCACTATACGACAGACAGAATGAAAAAAAGTATGAGAAAACCACCAGATGGTCTTGTTAACCCATTGAACCCTTTCTCCTGTCAGCTGCTGACAAACTACCAGAAAGCCAACTTAAACATAAACAAAAGTCAAGAAAGGACAGAAAAGCAAAAATACTTTTCAGAAGCAACACCAAGAGCAGGAGACAGACAGACAGGGCTGACTACTAGACCAGATATATCTCATTTATATTTTTGCGCCTAGAACCCTTTCTGAATTCAGTGGAGAAGATGGTCTTTGCTCCCAGCCCAAAGAAACACAATGAATTTTAATACAAAACCACAGGTCTAAAAAGAAATATAAGTTACAGTTCCTGTCATAAGAGTAGGTAATTAATCAATCCCGAATCCTTCGTAAATAGTAAAAGTGAGTCACTTTTGGAGCATTCTCCTATTTTGGCCCGAAGAGAACTGGATATGAATACTGACTGAAATACTCAGTATCGATGTTTTATCCAAAAGAAAGTGAGAGACGTCCTGCTATTTTTCAGTACAAAATGAGCAGTAATATTTCATGCGTTTTTAACAAGGGGGGGGGGGGGGGGGGGGGGGGGCGACCTTATAAAAATATGGGGGGTTTCAGGGGGGACATGCCTTCCTGAATTTAACCATAATTTGATATTTTGTAATTAGGTTTGATATCTCTTGCTCGCCGCGAGTCAGACATATCAGCATGCTTGTCGAAAAGCCATGAAGCTACAGAGAGCACCTAGCACACCTGTGATTGGCCCAAGTATAGATGACGTATTTCCACCATCTTTTTTTGTCGTCTTCCGGGGGTTCCCTAACGAGTTGACTAGAAAACTAAGGAATATGATAATTTGATTGAAGACTACAGTTCTTTTTCAAATAACTTGAATGAAAATGAAGGTGACAAGTGTAATTGTAAGTATGAATATAAACTGAAAAGGGTGTTTATCTAAACAAAGTGGCTATTCGGACCTGAGTCTGAATAGCCTCCCGTGGCTATTCGGACTCAAACATTAGGAGCTGTCAGGGGGAACAGTGCGGGCAAAGATATCAAATGACTGCACAGCAAACTGAGTTCGATCGGTGAACATCTTGTCGTTTAAAATCATTAAATAATTTTCCTCGTCTTTGTTTACTGATTTCCAGTTTTCTGTACCTCCTCTTCTCCTCCCCAAACAAAGTTGTGAGCACGCACACACACACAAAGCAGTCGGCAATGAAACCAACCTCGTGTCCCCTAGTGACGTAGCCCATCACGTGCTAAGCGGCAAAGCGGGCCCACCACGGCGTGGGACAAAAGAAATAAGAAGGATTGCAATATCTTGGTTTTGGTGCGGACAGTAGGAGCAGGAGAAACATTAGGAGCTGTCACTGTCAAGGGGGACGCAGGGCGGGCAGAAGAGACAGAAACCAGACCAGTAGAATTGAAGTTGGGGAATTTAGATGATTTTGAAGAGGGTGGAACTGGTAGAAAAAGAGTGCAGAAGAAATTCCGTTTTGCCGGTATATCAGACGGACTCAGCCAAAAGTCAGGGTTCGGACCAATCAAAACCAAACTTTCACTAAACGAAACAGGAAACGAAAATGTCAAACGCCGACTGACTTCCAAGCTAAAGACCAAGAAGAGAAAAACAAGCTGATTCTGGCAGGTTGTGTTGTGCCCTGTTAAAGATATCAGATTTGAAGACTCCAGAAAAGATACATTCGTTAATGCGTGTATTTGTAGATGTGTTGATAGTAGAAGATCTTTTGATGAGGAGGCATGGGAGGCACTCCAGGAGCGCACTTCTACCAAGAAGGAGAAAGATCTGCATGAGTGTTGTGATTGTAAGGAAATTGATGATGGTCGAATGAAGACGGTTGAATGTGAAAGCTGTTTAAGCTGTTGCCATGGTCAAACAAACTGCCTGTCCGCTTCACATCCGGTACACCCGGTGATTGCGCACGCACGTTGGAGCTTGAGTCCGAATAGCCACAACTTTATCTAAATATGTATCTTAATATACCTATCTTTGCCTTGTGTGAGTGGTTGTGTGTGTGTTTATGCGTGTGTGCATCTACCAACGTGCCCATGTGTGCATAATTGAATCTTCCCGTTTCTTAGTTCATGTGCGTGTGTTTGTGTGTGTATGTGAATGTATGTTCATCTATGTGAGTGCTTGAGAAATATGAGAGTGTCTGGAATGGCTGAGAAATACCAAAATGTACTCCAATTGTAAATTATGTTATACAGAATGGAAAGAAAGATCACTATTATTATGATGATGAAAGAATAACAATAAAGGGTAATAGTGATAGATCTTGTCAACTTGTTAGGGAAACCCTGGAAGACGACAAAAATAAGATGGCATAAATACGTCATCTAAATATGGGCCAGTGCAAGGTGCTCTCTGTAGCTTCATGTGTTCAAAAGTAATTGTTTAGAAGATTCAACTTAGAACCAGAAGAGGCACTCTTTGAGAGAAGTGGTCCCGGCTTAACTCCATAGAAATAACACTAAGACTTGTAATCGGAAACAAAAACGGAAGTTAAGTAAAAAAAAAGCTGTCTTCAATATATTTTTTTTTTTTTTATTCGACTTTAGAATTTTTTTCTACATCATTTTTTTCTTCATTGAGTGGTCTTTTCACCCTGGCAACTCAAGTCAGCTTTTTTACTCGACTTCTGTTTTCGTTTCCGATTACAAGTGTAATTTCTATAGAGTTAGGCCGGGACCACTTCTCCCGAAGAGTGCCCCAGAAGTACTCGTCAGTGAAGCCACACTCTATTATAGTATTAATTACTCGAGTCCGAATATAGACAAAAATTATATTCGGACTCTAAAATGAGTCCAGCATGACGTCCGTTCCGACTTCCGACCCTTGTTCCTAAATATTTCCAGCATTTATGAAACTTGTTTCGATAACAATCGAGATCTATCTAAACTGGCCCTCCCTGCATCATTAGTATGAACAGAACAACCAAGTTGAGTTGACCTTGCGGGGGCAAAGTTAATTATGTCGACCAATGAGACTGCGCGTAGCGATCATGCACTCTCGGCATGCTGTGGGAAGAGGTGTTGGGAAGAGGCCACGGCTGTCCATTTTGTGCGATGTGATTAAAGAAAAATTAATTACAGAAAAACTATAATACACAACAAAAAGAAATTTAACATGTGGAAAGATAATTTACGGTAGTGGTAGTGGCAGTAATGATATGATGATGCTGTAGTGGTGGCGGTAGAAAGACTCTGAGGTGTCGGTCATTGTGTACTTACACACTGCCATTGGGCAATGAGAGTGCAGTCTTTTGATTTTTGACACAATTACACAGTCCTAATAGGTTATCTAGTAACTAAGTCTTGTTTTACATAAAATCCCCCGACGACTGTTATATTATGTAATCTCTTTACACTCACATTTATAACTTATAATTCCTAGATCTAGAAGCTGAGTCCGAATATATAAAAGAATTTTTTCGGACCCAAGTCCAAATAAATAAATCCCATGTTCGGACTCGAGTCTGAATAGATAAAAAAATCTAATCGGACTCGAGTTTGAATACAGCCGGCCTTATTAATTAGATCTAGTTGAGGCCAAAACCGGATTGGATTATCCCACTTTTGGGAGGGAAGTGGCTATTCTCACCCCGTGTGAGACTTGCCAGCATTGGCTATTCTCACCCAGTGTGAAACAAGACGTTTTTCCTAATTTCTGAATACTGTCTATCAGTGTATAGCAATGACCACGAAAAACCTTTTTGAGTCAGAGATGTGTTTGCAAATAGGTGCATTATGTAGCTGTATCTTCACAGAGCATGGAACTTTTTGAATTTTTGAAATCCATCAATAGACAAAAAAGTTACGAATTTTTTAATCAATTTATTTTTCTTACACTTTTATATTCATATATAACTAGCTGGGCCCCCTTTCGATGAAAGGAATGATCGGAGCATTAACATCAACTGAAAGTCATTGACCTATTATAGTTACACTCTACTGGAATGGAGCAATAAATCTTGAGAGGTGAAAAAAATTTAGAAGATTTAGATCTATACTCTCAAAACAAAATGCGCCTCGCCACGAAATATCACTTCCGGATTTTCTAAAATTACAGAGACAGAAGCGTCGACCTACAAAAGCGATCGGCGAAATAAAGAAATTAAATTTTTTGCAGCAAAACTGTCACAAAACTGAAAAAAACCAAGGGTGTCATGATCTGGAGAATATTTTAAAGAATATTTTAGCGAAAACCGCATGTCGATCAATGCAACCATTAAAAAGCCTTTCGAATAGCAAAATTCGGCATCCACAATTGATAATAGATGAATAGAACCCAAAATATGGGACGTTCTTTGGTGAGTTTTGAGACAATATTCGTGATAACTCGCTCATTTCTCGGAGTATTTAAATGAAACTTGGCAACCCAGTACATTTTCTACTGCAGAATCTAGTCCTGCTTTCAGATTTTTCATAGCTATCCTACTTTTTGAAGACGTTTATAGGTAAAAATGTGGTGGTTTTCGGTGTGTTTTGAGACAATATCTGTCATAGCTCGCCTATTTCTGGGAGTATGTAAATGAAACTGGGTAGTCTAGTACAATTTTTAATGCAGAATCTAGTCATGCTGTCAGATTTTTAATATCTATCATACTTTTTCAGTTGTAAAGACATTAACAGGTAAAAAAGTGGCGTTCTTTACAGATTTACAAAGATTATCAGTCATATCTTCTTCTCAAGTCATGATATTTGAATGAAGCTGGGCAAAATAAAAGGTTCATCCTTGCCAAGCATTGCTCTGGATCAATTTGTCCAAAAATGTAAGTCGAGAACTGGATTTGTTAGACTAATGCATACTTTGAAATAGAAAATAAGATCATCTCTGTGTATATCCATTGTTGGACAGTGTCCTATTGTGTGGTAGATTAAGATGTGTTTAGATAATATAGTTTACAAGTCATGGGAATATTTCGCATACGTGTTGGCTACAACTCATACTATAAATGTAACATATTTACACCCCCCCCCACCCTTCTCTCTCTCTCTCTTTCACGCACACACACACACACACACATGCGCACACTCACGCACGCACGCGTGAACGATAACAATGTATAAACGGGACTACCTTCCCGACTGGACTAAATAAGTACCATACTCTTTAATAACAATCTTAATGCCTCACTTTTCCAAATAGAGCAAACAGGATGAATCCAAATGTGTGCTTTCCCAAGAGGGGGGAATAGGCTTTCATATAACGCAAACACAATGCCATACACCACTTCTCAAGATGTTTGCTTTTCTGTTTCTATTCTTCTGTCATGCAATCAAGCAAATAAAAAGGACTACATCTATTGTATTGTGACTAAAATGCAACAAAAATGCAAGTTATCAAGGCCCCCGTTTAGTTTTCAAGTATCCTCCCCCCCCCACCCCCCACCCCCACCCCCCACCCGTTCCGGCCTCGATTGTAGCGCCTGAGGTGACCGATGGCTGATGATGTCACTCAGTGGAAATTTCCCAGCCGCCGGTTGTGCACCCAGCAAGCACAAATGGCAAAGCCACTTTTCCCTTAGTTACTCCCACATTTTTTAAAATTACGAAAAAAAACGCTAAACACAGAAGCATGAAATCTTAAGGGAATAAAGAAAAATTACAACTTATCAGTCAGTTTGACAAATCACAGCTCCGAAAAACTTCAATGCGCACCCCTTTCGCAAATGCTTTCGACTGCTTCTTGGATGGATACAAAGTTATCAATCTCTGCATACTATGAGATAGACCTCTTTTCTGATTGGCTGCCAAGTTTAATTCATATCCATTCAGAAGAAGCGGCGTGAGAGCGAGTTGAAGACAACAACCTTTGCGTTAGTTCGACCCATGAAACACCCCCGTGGCGGGGGCCAAATATCGACAGAACAAAACGCGCTCGGTGGGCATTGCTAATGATCAAATTGACAAAAACAAATTTTAAAAATGATGTTATAGGTCAAAAATTTTAAAATTTGGTCGTCTATAAAGATGCTACAGCTATTTCACTTTTCATATCGAGCCGAACTACGCAGGTCGCCATTTCATGATTTTGCCCGGAAGTTCTTGCTACTCCTCCCTCTCTCACTGCCTGCAGACATTTAAGTGCTCTAGAACGTTTATTCAATGTTCACGGTGTACGCTACACTGGTTGGCCTATCACGGTGAACGCACACCGGGTGAGAATAGCCAAAAGGCTGGCCTGCGCTATAATAGAATAGCGGTGGCCTTTTGTTGGGAGACTATTAACTAGGTCTAAACTGTAAACAACAGAGTAGGTCAGTAGGGATTATACGTAATGGAAGGATGAAGCAACACCTATGACCTATTCCTGTGAGGAAGTGGCTATTCTCACCCGCCCGGAAGTTCTCGCAAGATCAACTCCTCCCCTCTTCTCTTTCTCTCTACTCTCTGTCTCTTTCTGAATACTGTCTATCTGTGTGGACGATCAAATTGACCAATACAAAGTTAAAAAATGATGTTAAAACACAAAAGTAAATTAATTTGGTTGTCTACAAAGATGCTACGGCTATTTAACTTTTCGAATCAAGCCGAACTACGCGGGTCGCCATTTTGTTTTGCCCGGAAATTCTCGCGCTACTCCTCTCTCTCTTTCTCTCTCTCTCTCCACTGCCCACAGACAAAATTGTACGCTTTTAGTAGGCTACAGTTGTAATGGAACGTTTGTTCACGGCACAGAATTCTACAATTTTTCTGTTATCACAGTGTAGAATTCTGTGGTTTAGGTTAGGGTGAACGCAAAATTTGGTGAACGCGCACCGGGTGAGAATAGCCACAAGACTCGCCTGCACTATTCTCACTCCGGGTGAGAATAGAGGTGGCCTTCCTGTGATATGAAGTGAAGTCTTTAGTTCGATAGAGAAAAGTCAGAAGTCTGGTGAAGTAGACCATCTAGTCAAGGATAGTCTAGAGTTCTTCGCTAGCCTGCCTAAAAACCTAAAACTAAAACTAAAGTAGAGACAGTACAACCATCAGAGTACTGGTCACGACTGGTGACTGGTGAGTGAGGCAGTTAGATTCTACTTCTAGATCTAGACTTGATCCCTATCTCGATTCTTGAAAAACTAGTCTGTTAGAATGAGCAGAATTTTACAAAACCCTTAACCTGGTGGAAGGAGCTTGCAGCTTTCTTTTCGGCATGTCTGTATGATTCCACTCGCATCGATAGAGGGTTGTAAACAAACACACATGTGAAGTCGCAACAATAATACGGTTCGATTATTTCTTTCTTTTTTGACTAAATACACCTCACCGTTTGTATATTTATAAAATTATACCCGGTTCTTTTATCGCCTTTGAACTCAAATAGCAAATTATCTATGAAAGAAATTGAGTTTTAAAGCATCACATTTTTTCATGATTATTAAACATTACTGCATTGCTTTAAGTAATAAATTCTAAGGTATAAGACAAGAAATTAATGTATAAATGAATATATATGATTTACACTTTAAGTCAATGGCGTATAGGGAACCAATTTTACAGCACATAATAATTGATAAGAAATCTCTGTATGACATCACTTCCGATAACAATCATAACAACTCTTCGACAGGAAAATAATCAATAACGAAGATGGAAGGGTGTACAAGAGAGTAAACAAGCAGGGGATACATAAGAGCACTATGTATAGCATATGATGACCGAGCTGTGCTTGAGAGAATGGTATCAACTC
This sequence comes from Aplysia californica, assembly GCF_000002075.1. NCBI lineage: Eukaryota > Metazoa > Mollusca > Gastropoda > Aplysiida > Aplysiidae > Aplysia > Aplysia californica. Next base: position 1,024,528 of record NW_004797412.1, read on the forward strand.
ATACAACACTCTACCTGAGGGTGTCCGAGGCGAAAGAACTGCTTGCCAAAGACTTGTAAGTGGTCTGCTGTGTTCAGAGTTGGCTACCCTTAGCTGCCTTCTTTTCTCTTTCAAGTTACAACCAACTGGCTTTGATGGTTCCAGTCATGCACATCGATTGTGCAGTAACTTGCACGAGCATGGATATTTTCAACCCACAATCTTGCAAGCGTTCGTGATTTATGTTTTGCACGTATATATTAAATCTGATATGCAGTTTAAACTGGATGTGTGCATGCTTGATTTTGAGTTCTGTTTTTAACATTTGTTTCAATTACAGGATATTTTGTCATGCTCTGCATTGTCATTGATTGTTTAATTATTTGTATAAGAGACAGAATCAGATCTCCACCAGGTACACCTAAGGATGAGTGGCTTTGAATACAAACTTAATTTTAGATTTAATCATAGGTTTAACTTGTACACACTTTTTTTGTGGGATATTATAATTTAATCAATTTGAGTCAGGTAACTTGGTAATGAATGTCTAGATTTGGATCTATATTGCTTCTTTCCCTCAGAAAAAAAAATAAACTGTTTGATTACAACGATGCCATGTTACCTTCAATGAAATGACGGTAAATCAACAAGAAATAAAGATGGTTAAATATTTTGTTCAACGGCGAAGATGAAAGAAGTGCGTAAGCAAAGTAGGGTCATGCTGCTTCAGGACCAACTAGAAAGCGAGGGGGCCGAAATACTCTGATCAATGTGCATGAAATTCAGGACCCGAGGGATAGGGGTTAATTTCCTGGGGTTTGGGGTTACATCATTGTCATTTTTTATGTTTTTATTATATATATATGCCCTGTTTATGGACATAGATTCTTTCACCTGAAAAAATATTTTAGTTTTCTTTTTAACAAGATTGATTCTATATCTAGTTCTATATATATATTTAGAAAATTGTACCAGTGTGACAACTAGTGGCAAGATTGTGACATCTTATTCTCTCGATTGGCTGGTTTGCATTGCTCTGTGTAACCATGACCCTTTTCTTATTCAAGGGTCTTTGTCATTGTTGATGTCATTTATACACTTTGCTCCTTTCATTTACCTTTTTTGTTGCTCTGACTTTCTCTGATAAAGACTTCTCCTCCTCTTTTAAAAAAAAGTGGTCCACATATGTAGTTTTTGTTTCATGGAGTTCTCGTTCTGGCATGAAATTTATTATGTGAATTGTGCTGAGGTTGTTTTTAGTAGTGTCAAATTAATGTTATAATTGCATGGTTAGTTAGAGAATCTCCACATGTACACTGTATATATATATAATTTATAACTTTTTTTTTCCAAAGACTATTTTTGCAAAACTAAATTTTTTATTAATATTATATTATTAGTGTATGCATTGTTTGATGGCACTTTAAAATGGCATTTTTCTGTTTCTTTTCCCCAGCAATGGAAAAAGTGACCCCTATTGTGTCATAAAGGTGGATAATGTTGTTACTGCCAGGTGAGACCTCATATCATCATTGTATGTCTTCTTACATAGATATAGCACTGTATTTTTTCTTTCTTTAATGTTGTGTATCTCTCTGTCTCTGTCTCTGTATCTCTGTCTCTCTCTGTCTCTCTGTCTCTCTGTCTCTCTGTCTCTCTCTCTGTCTCTCTGTCTCTCTCTCTCTCTCTCTCTCTCTCTCTCTCTCTCTCTCTCTCTCCCTCCCTCCCTCCCAGGTACAATAACATCATTTGACAGTAGGCTTGAAATCTGTGCAGGCATCCCCCTTACCTTGTTTGAGTCTATGATCAAACATTCTTTTATCCAAGCTTTTTGATGAGTTTTTTCTGTCTACTTTCTTAGCTCAGTCATATATATGTGAGGTAGCATGGTGAAATCAGGTTCATCAAAATAATGAACGTCAAGAAATTGGCATTTTCCCGCAGATTTGGGAATTTTAATCAAATTTTTGTTTTTTGGTTCAACACTTTTCATGCCCTTTAAAGAGCACATTTCTGTTGTGGATTTTACTTAAAAACGCTGATTAAAGGCAGAAGAAATGTAAATTTTCAGTTTCCACAGACTCTCAGGCTAAAGAAATAACTCAACTTTGGTGGCCATTTTCTCGCTAATTTTACCTCTGAAACCTGACGACCCTCACCTCCTTCAATCATACATATCTCGACTTCTATTCAACATAAATGGTTATTATTTTCACCCAAAACAAGGAAAATGGATTGGCCTTAAGATGATACCATCAACTTCGTATGCCCGAAAATTGACGAGAACCTGATTTCGCTGCGTCGTGCCACATTTATAGATCAGATTGACTTTACTTTTAGTTCTGTCCCGTTTCTTTTATAACTTCACTGTATTGAATGGTTGAACCCCTCACAATACTCTAACTAAACTATGATCAGAGGTGCAGAATTTCTTCTTAAATCTGGAAATCCAGATTCCTGAAATTATCAAGATTTTTCCCAATTTCAGGCGATTGTCGAGAACATTTCATTTTGTATTATAAAACAGTCTTGACATGGATTGTAAAGGACAAAAACGATCTGTAAATTTAAAGTCCCTGCATGCATATATTTCCAAGGGATCCGAAAAATTCAGAATCTATTCAGGCTACCTTGCTTGTGTGTCCCTGCTTTGAAGCGTGTGTCAGGCTCCCTGCTTGTATTGTATGTCCCAGCCGTGGCGTGGACCGTGTATCAGGCATGCATATATATTTCCAAGGGATCCGAAAAGTTCAGAATTTATTTCCAATGTCAGTTGGCACCTCTGGGTGATATTTTCTCTTTCAGGACAGCTACGGTGTACAAAACCCTTGATCCTCTCTGGGGAGAAGAATTTATCCTACACATGCCCAGTGGCTTCCAGACTTTGAGCTTTTACATTTACGATGCAGACAAAGTCAGGTAAATATGTGAATGATAGTGTTATGTTTAAGTCCCAACCAGGCTGTCTCGCTGTTTACCCCAATAGCGTGTCAGGCTGCCTTTTTTGTGTCCTGGCATTGGAGGGGCGTGTCAAGCTTCCTTGTTATATATATGTCCTGACATTGGAGTGCGTGCCAGCTACTTTGCTTGTGTGTCCCTGCATTGAAGCGTGTGTCAGGCTCCCTGCTTGTATTGTATGTCCCAGCCGTGGAGCGTGTATCAGGCAGCCTTTTTATATATGTCCCAACTTTGGGGCGCTTATCAGGCTGCTTCACTAAATTTCCGTGTTCCAATATTGGAACATGTGTCAGCAGACTATCTTGCTGTATGTCCTAGTATTGAAGCACTTGTCGGGCCGAGCTGTTAACATGTCCCAACATTGGAGCGTGTTCCAGGCTGCCTAGGTGTAAATCCTAGAATTGAAAGGTGTATCAGGCTGCCTCGCTGTATGTTCTGATGTTGGAGCGTGTGTCAGGCTACCTTGCTGAACGTGTTAGAATGAATATATATGGAATTATGGCTGGCCATAAGCTTCGTTGCTTTTATTTAGATTGCAAGCTATAATGCCTTCTTTCAACTTACATCTCTGTTATATTGTTTTCTTGCCGAATGGGGTGGGGGGGGGGGGGGTTTACTTTTTAAGACTTCAGTCTGGGGGTGCAAGGTTGTAACATGATATGATCAAGACAGTAAACATTGGACGTGTGAAATTTTAACCCCATGGGACCGTATTCCTAGCACGCTGGGTACTGACAGGGTTAATATAGCCCTTTGTGGAATATTTATATTGAATATGAATATTCAACAAAGGGTTTTAACTCTATATTCTTTTAGGGTTTTAATTCATTTTAATGTTATTATGTTCGTTGTAAATTTTTTTTTCCTTCTAACATTTGGTGTTGTATAATGAGAAATGCATTGTAATCTTGTGTGTAAGTTTGAAAAATTGTTTGTTTTTCTTATGTTTTTGCCGTCATTTTGCCACAGTTTTCTTATATTTATCACACCACTAAGGGCAAGTGCAGTAAGTCAAACAGAACGTTCAGTTATTAGATATTTCTGTTAAATGCTCATGGTGAAACAAGAAACACCAAAATTTGTATCCATGCCTCTCTGAGGGGGCTACAACTATGACGGGTGAATAATACAGCTATATTTTGGGGATAGGGAGGGGGGTTGCCGTCTGCACTTGGCTTGAGAGTTTTCATTGTGGCAAACCCACCTCAATTTTGAATGATGTTTTTATTGGGCTCGTCAGTGTTCCTCTGACGTCTTGACACTTGGTCAATGTTATTATATTCTTTCTTCTAACCATTGTTTTCATAGTGGTTTTATGCTTTTCAATGAATGATTTCTGGTTTCTGTTTGAATGGAGTAGTGTGCTATAGGCCAGTTCCATTGTGAGACAGAACTCGTTGTTAAGTGTGGTTTCTTTCCCTTAGGGATGTTATTGTATTTGGGGGGGGGGGTCTCTGATTTTGCAGATATGGTTAATGGAATATGGTGTGTGTGTGTGTGTGGTGGGGGGGGGGGCGGAAGTAAGGTTTTGTCTGATTTATCACACTTCTGATGAGCAGTTTCATATGATGATGGAGCTCTTCTCCTACCCAGTAGGATGAAAAGGTTACGGTGTCTCACGTGCAAGTGACTCATATCAAAGACCTCAAAGATGCTGACACTCAAAAGTGTGGGCCTATCTAGGCCCAGTAACTGCTCAAAATTCTTAACGAATCCTTTCTCAAAATTGAAGAAACTCGGTTTCATGTGTTTTGATTAGAAAAAAAGGCCCAAATTGCCAAACATGGGGTTTAAAAAGAAAAAAATTTTTTTTTGTTGTTTTGTTTTTTTTGGGGATTTTTTTTTTGGTTTTTTTTTTTTTTTTTTTCCCACCCCCCCCCCCCCCCTTTTTTTCCTTCACCTTTTCCCCCCCCCCCCCCCCCCCCCCACTCATTGCCCATAGTATTAATAGGTAGCAGATTATTTTTTAAGACTGCCTTGTCTTATGATGATTAAATGACTCTTGTATGAGTTTACCTTCTATTGTTTGGTCAAATGGACATGTGTTGCCCTGAAGGACCTATTGTGTTCAACTTCCCATTTGGTGTAATGGGCAAATATAGAAGAAAGAGGGACAAATTGTTGGCTTCATTTAAATAGACATACTGTCTGTAAACACTCGGTTCATCTTGGTATTACATAACAAAACCATGCCCTGACAGACAGGGTCAAAGCAAACCAACTCTGAAAGAATGTTGAAATTCATTTAGAATTGCTCATTCATGTGAGGATTGTTATCAGGATTGATGGCAGGACATGTATTGATGGTGTCTGATACACACCATCTTAGTCTGGAGGCATATTTTTTACTGGAGAAAAAAAAATCTGATTTTCTCAAGACTGATGGCAAGGCATAAAGTCGACCAACTGTTAAGGTGTCCAACATTTTGACATTTTTTAAATTGCATTTTCTGAACTTGTTTGCTCATTCATGTGAGGATTGTTATCATGATTGATGGCAGGACATGTATTGATGGTGTATGATACACACCATCTTAGTCTGGAGGCATATTCTTTACTGGAGAAAAAAAAATCTGATTTTCTCAAGACTGATGGCAAGGCATAAAGTCGACCAACTGTTAAGGTGTCCAACATTTTGACATTTTTTAAATTGCATTTTCTGAACTTGTGGTATTGGTTCGGTTATGTGTGCAGAAGAAATATTTTGTCGAAATTCAAATTCTAAACATTGGACAAAAGCAAGAAAAAAAATTATGATGTTGGCACAATAATTAAAAGAATGAAGCAGTTTTTTTCTCTCCTGAAAAATGTTTCTCTCTTAGCTTAATACATTTGAGCAGATTGCAGACAATATAAGCTTGCCTTTGATATAAGCTTTGATCGCATGACTGTTTTGTAAAGTTATATATTGATTTGACAGCTGAGATTTAATTAAACATAATGTAAAATGGGGTTTCCTTGTTGTTGAACTCATAAAAGCACCAGAAAGATATAATGAGTTGGGAAGGTGGTTGGAGGAGGCCACTGATAGGTCCATTTCTTTACTTTCCCTCTGTTGTTTCTGTCTGTCTCTCTGACATTTTCTCAGCACTAAATGACAATTTTTGTGTCGCTGTGCTTCTCTTTACTCAAACAAACAATATGGAGTTGGATGGTTTGTGCCTTAGGTCATCAATATGTTGTACCTTTCAACATCAAAAAGTCTCACAGTTATCACATTCTTGTTGGAAGATGCCTAGTACTGCTGCACGAGTCATGTGAATCTAACCCATTGTGGGTGACTTTTTCATTTTGGTTTATCGTGGTTTTTTCTCTTTTCTTTTTTCCCCCCCTCTTTTCCCTTATCCCGTTATTTGTGTGTGTGTGTGTGTTTGCCCATCCCAACCTCTTGTGTACCTCATCCCAAGCAGTAGGTAAGTACTCTGTTTTGTGTTCTTTCAATGTTGTTTAAAGCGTTGTTTGTTTGTTGTTGTTTTTGGTTTTGAATGAGCTTTTAATTTTTCCCATCTTCTACTTTTCAGTTATCGATGGTGTTATGTTGTAGTTGTGAAACTGGAAAAAATACTTGATCTCTTTGTTTTGTTCTTTACCATTGCCGAGATTGATTTGCAGATCCTTAAATCAAGTCAAGACTCAGCATTAGCTTTATAAATAGTGTTCAAGTACTGTTGGCTGACTTTTGCATCTTCTGTTGTCATCTAAATCAGAAGCGTTTGGTTTTTTCGTTTGTTTCAAAATTGTGAAGACAATCATTATATGGTCAGGAACGTACAGTAAACTTATTGTATCACAACACGGTGGAATCAGGCTCTTGTCAATTTTTTGGTAAATGGAGTTAATGGTTTCATCTTAAAGGTTGTTCATTTGCCTTTCATTTGATGAAAAAAATAACCATTTATCTTGAATAGAAGTCGAGATATTTTCCATTGAAGGAGGTGGGGTCGCCTGGTTTCAGAAGTGAAATTAGCGAGAAAATGGCCGAAAAATGAAGATTTGTTCGATTACATTATTTTAACGAGCGCCTGATTTCACAACAATGCCTCACTTAGGCCTATATTTTATTGGGTTTGGTAGGAAGAAGAAGAGTCCTCATTATTCCAAAGTTCTGCAATATAAGTGTTTTGTAAAGATAAGTTTCTGAGGTTTGAAACTTTGTATTGAATAAAATTCATTTATATGGTGTGCTTGAAGAGGTAGGTTAGTTGTTTTTTAAAAATAGTATTTTCAGCTTTATTTTAATACAAATTGGTCCAAGATATGATACTGCTTTTAAAATAATTTTAATTTTGTAATGATTCTGCTTTTTTCTGTTTGGTTGTCTTTTGTTTGTTTGCTTTGTTTTGAGGGATTTCTGTTAAAGTTTTTTTTACTTTGAGGGTTGGTGAGGGGTTGTGTGATTTTGGGTAGTTTTATGTCATAGATGCGGGTGCTTTGTTTTTGTATATGATTTTGTAATTTCTTTCTGAATAGCAATGTTCTCTTCTTCTTCTTTTTTTTTTTTTTTTTTTTTGCTTTTTGTTAGTAGTCAGTAATCTGTAGATTCCAGTTTTATATGTGTTATTCATTTTAGGTTTTGCTCTACTGAAAAATATATTTTTACTATAGTTCTTTGGATTTTAAAATCCAAGCAAACTATGGTCTTAAGTCATGCTCTTTTTTAATATACGCTTTCTTTATAAACATGTTTTGCTTAATAAAATCCAAGCAAATGCCTTAAATCATGCCCTTTTTGTAATACTTGCTTTCTTTTAACTCTCTGATTATAACTAACAAAAAAAATGGCCTGTGGTGTCGGGGGAATTATAGGATTTCACCATATTATATTGGAAAATGCTTGAGGAAAGGCAAGGCAAGCAAGTCAAGATCATAAACCCACGCACTTTCCGAAAGTAGAATATAAATAGGAAGTAGAGCTCATTTTTTAAGAGGCTGAAATGTCTGACAATATTAAAAAAACCAGGAACAAACAATTCGAAATAGCGGCTCAAATTACTGTCGATTGAATCTGCTGTGACACCACAGAACAAAACCTGTGGATGTTAACACTAGGAAAGTTAAAGCATGAAGTGTGTTTTAAGTTGTCATTTGCTGATTAGTTGGTACTGGAGCAAAATTTTCTTCTTTTTTTTTGGCGCTGAGTAATACAGCTTTCTGTGGAGTACTATTGGTTTGATGAGAGGACGATCCGCAAAGATCGTAATGTCATCACTGGAGTACAGTTTCCTTTGGAAGGGACTGAATTCGTTTTTGATTCAATGTGACATCCCTTCATCGATTGTTTGTTGGGGTTTTTTTTTACTGAATTGGGCTGTATAACTGTATTAAATAAAAGGCATGTGTCTCCTTTGGATTGTTATAATTTATTGTCTGGCTAAAATTCTTACTTCTGTCCTTTGGTTTTGTAGCTGTAAATGGAAATCGAATCTTGTTTTGGAAAAGCAAGTAAGCCAACCAGTTTGTATTGGTGAAAAAAGAACGTGGCTCTTTTTTGACAAACTTTTTGTTTATTTTAAGCTTAGATACCATGGTGCAAATTGTATGCTTGCAGAGAACAGTATGAAATGTCATAAATTGAAGTTCTTAATTATTTGACACCCTAAAAATTATTTTCCAGTTTGCAAAATGAAAAAAGTCAGACATTTGGTCCATAAAGGGGCTTGTTGGCTTGAAGCTGTCTCAGCAAATATTTTTAGCAAGGTAAATTTTTGGAATATATCTGTCTGCCCTGGTCAATATCAGTCGTAAGACGCAGTGTGCTATTATCAGCTATGGGGCTCGAAAGGCAAAAAATTGACTTTCCATGAAATTTTTGTTTTTTGGATATATTGAAAGTTTGATGTCTTATGCTTCAATTTAAGATAAAATAAAAACAACTGTAATCGACTATAAATATTTTATTTTGATTTATTTTGGAGGTGTGTGTGGTTTGTTGGGAGCTTGGATGACAAGATAAAGGAATTTGGATGTTGCTAGTGTGTAGCTGTAAGATTATTTTTAGAACCATTACCTCATGGCTTCCTTTGCTTCAACGTTCTTCATTCGCCACTATTTTTAGATTTTAACCCCTTTTCGAGCATGAATGGTCTGAAATGTAAACAACTCTGAATGGTAAAACGGAGTAAAGAAGGTAACTTCTAGCTCACTCCAAGCTTGTTTCAGTAAACAGCTGACTGTGCGGATGGGCCTTGCTAGCTGCTATTGTCTGTTGATCTTTCTGTTTTACTCTTGGATTGACTTTAAAAATTCATTTTTATTGTGTTTTTGTGCTCTTAAAAGATTAATTAACCTTCTTCTAGATCTCTCAAAGCGGACTCCTTACCAAGAGGCCAGTGAGGGGGTCTATGTGCATGTGTGTGTATGCGTGTTGGTGTGTTTGTATGTGTGTGTGTTTTGTGTGTGTGTGTGTGTGTGTGTGTGCTCTTGTGTGTTTATGGTACTATTGCAAACGAATAATTAGGTAGCATAAACACGGCACGTAAGCCGACTCGCGGCCTTCCAAGCGCGTGGTTTCGGTAAAATGGGGGCTATTCAGATCTGTTTCTTTGCTCTTTTGCTATAAAACTCCAAATGCTGAACACTTTGGAAAAGTTAAGATTTTCTTCATTACAATAGCAGGCCGAGACAACGCTCAGTGTTTTTATTGAAATAAAGACAGATCATCGTGTTTGAAGCAATAAAATAATGAAATGCAATGATCTCAAAGTCATGAAAAAAATTAGGCTTCATTTCTCTGTTATAATGATGGTACTCTGTTTATGTAGTGATGTTTGGTGCATTTGGTACTCTTTTATTATCTGTCAAACATGGGGTTGCAGCCAGTTAGCGACTTCAGCAATATTTGATTATAATGTTAAATTGAAACTGTTGCCATTCCCTTAAACATTGATTGACTGGGAGGTAAAAGTATGGTACCAAAACACTCAGGAGACAAAGGCCTTTCATATGAAACGGTTGAATTGGACATACTGCTACTTTGAAAATTTAGTATCTGGTGTCTTGTATAATGCTAATATTTTGTTACATTTGACCGGAAGTCTATTCTCGTGAAAATTGTGTTTTGTCCATAAGTTTTTTCTCTGTGAATGTGTGAATGAATAGTTTTCTACTCTGTATGTTGCCTTGTAGTGAGTGGCATAATCAAGATAACTGCTAAATTTCAAGGCTCTATCTCAATTCTAAGACCCCCATTGCTGTGGAAACATGTTGCTCAACTTCGGAGGCCTTTTTCTCTTTTTCGTGTTTCCTCACCTCGCACAATTTAAAGTTCTGTATTTTCGTCAAATATGGTCATATTTACTTCATTCTTGTTTTGAATTGTAGGGAAAAGGTGATAGTTTTTTTAAAATAATGTTAACTCAGTTTTGAAATTTCCTTCACATAACTAATATTGACTGGCAGGGACACATATATGTTTAATAGCGATGACTGTAAAAGCAGTTTTCAAATTTAAAGATGTAATTTCTACTCTTCTTTCTGCGGATCAGAATTGATAACTTTTGCAAAGTGCCTGTCTGAATATTACCTAGTAGAAATGATCTATATGGCGCAGATGGGTTCAAAAAACATTTAGATTCTACAACCATTACAAAATTGTACCGGAGTTCTATTGTGACTAACCTCTCCTTTGAAGGTCTAACTTCTTGTGACAACCTTTCTGTTTTGTTTTTTGCTGGGAGTTTTTTGTTTGTTTGTTGGGGTTTTTTTTGTGGGGGAAGGAGGGGGGGCAGAATCTTTGTTCTCTTCCCCAACTTTTTATAACCTTGATTATGTCTATGTGCTGATCTTTCATTGAGACGAATATGGAATGCACTTCTCTCCTGTTTCCCTTTTATTTTAAAGAGCATGTGGCATCAGAATTTTTCTTTTTTGATGTTAAAGAATGTCGGTATGTGGCGTAGCTCATTTATATCTTTTATTGCATCCCTTTAAAGAGCATGAGACATATCTAGTTTATGCCTTTCATCTACTTATAAGAGCATGAGACATTAAAGAGCATTTGAAGTAACAAGTTGGGGTTTTTTTTTCTTTTTCCCATGTTAAATAAAGAGCATGACATGTAACAAGTTTCTATCTTTCATCCACTTCAAAGAGCATGAGACCTTAAAGAGCATGTGAAATTTAAAGTTTTTGTCTTTTGTCCACATAAAGTGTATCCACTTTACAGACAATGTGATATATCCAGTTTGTGTCTTTTATCCACTTCAGAAAGCGCGGGACAAAATGAGTTTTTGTATTTTGTTTCATCCCCTTGTTAGAGCTTGGGACATCACCAAATATCTCTCTTATGTTCTCTTTGCAGTGGGGATGACATCATTGGAACAGCCTCAGTCACCAGGGACTATCTCTATGGAAACAAAAATCCTAAAGGTATAAAGAAAATCAGACATGCGTCTTATTGTAATACAGTCTTATTTCAAAGTCACACAGTATTTCCTTCCCAGAGTGCTTCTTTACTGCCATCTGTGGTGTAACGGCTAGGCTCTTGGCTGTCGCATTCAGTAGACACAAGTTCAATTCCCATATAGAAAATGCCCGCCTTTCTTCTAGTATGTTGTAATCACTCATCCCAAATTGACCCCAACTAGCAAAGTATGAGCAGCTGATCTCCGAAATTACGTAAATTGTGTAGATGGAGTCGTGAAATGTTGAAAATAAAAAAGTATGAAATAAAAAAACAAGTTTAATTTTCGGGGGGGTATTTTTTTTAGATATAGAAAATGTCCCTGTTGATGGATTTTTTCGTCTTTCCCACACCAGGCCTGGAGACGTGGCTGCCACTGCAGAAAGCGAACAAAGACCTGGAGATTCAGGGGGAGATGTTGCTGGAGTATGGAATTCGAACCTCGGAAGCTACGGGACAGTCGTTTGTTTTTGTCACGGTCATGGAGGGCAGGTGAGAGAGAAGGCTGTTCTTTGTCTCTGTATGTGCAAAAAAGATTTTAGCAGATGGTTGGAGGGCATCAACGGTATTTCCTACTTCTTTTATTTACCTTTGATGTTTCTGTCTGTTCATCTGGCTTCTTTTCCTGTTTTAAATTGTTGATGTACTTCTCTTTGCTTCAACAAACAAGAAAATAATTTGAAATTTGCTTCTAAATACTTTGCTTCCAGGTCTCAACCCTAGGCAGGTCTCTGTTCTTACTCTCTGGTCATTGTGTTTAACTCAATTTAGTTTGTATTTAAATAACAGATTAAATGTCAAAATACCCATTTCAATTACTTTGTGATTGAATTACAGGATTTTCCTCTTTCTCAAATAAGCTTCAATTAATTTGATGCATAATTGTTCACGCAATCTGCAACTGATAATGAAAGTCAAGGTTTTATTTTCTGCAATCATGGCATGTTCTCACTATTCACCTTCCGTCTATGCTTTCTATCAGAGACCTTGCCCCAAAAGACAAAACCGGCTACTCAGATCCTTATGTGACAGTCAGCTGTTTTGATGAGACCAAAGCGACATCGGTAAGCTGTTTTATTGGCATAGCATTATGGCTGCAGTTCTTATAGTTGCACTAGGCGAACATTGTAACCTCTCGACCACGAGAACCCCCATTTACTTCTCTGACAGAAACAAAAGATGCATTTCCCTAGATGTAAAAAGTTTACTCTCCATCATTTACTATCGAGCATGCATTGCTAATCGTTTTCGACCTTTCATTTACTGTCCACTATTTACAAACAGTCTTTTACTATGAAAAAAATTGTTTTCTGTCAATCATTTACAATCAGTAATTTACTTCTCCTCCAACAGAAACAAAAGAAGACATGTTTTCTTGGTGCAGAATGCTTACAATCAGTTATTTATATTTACTACCAGTCAGTTATTTACCATCAATCATTTACATTCAGTCATTTAGAGCCAATCATGGCGCTCATATGACCTTATGCAGTTGCAAGCGCCGTAAAACCTTACTAAAACAAACAGCTGAGTCCATCATTTACCATGAACCATTTACAACCTGTTATTTGCCATCAATCATGTACTCATGTCCTGACAGAAACAAAAGAAGACACGTTTCCCTGAGTGGAATGAAACTCTGGAGTTTCTCCTGCCCGAGGACACGTGCATCGCAGACCTGAGCGTGATCGTCACCGTCTGGGACAAGGACAACTTCAGCAGCGACGATTTCATGGGACAAGTGGGTGATCTCCCCTCTTTTTGGCATTGATGGCTGGGAGGGTCTGTGGTTGTTGTTGGTGTAGGTGATTTCTCCTTAATGACGGCTGAGCTTTTTCTCTTCTGATTTTTAACAATTTGTAGTCACACAGTCAGCAGTACAAAATACCCCATCTGATCACCCTGCCCGGAAAGTGACTGCAAGGGACTTCTCGCACCTGGCGCAGAATGACCAGAACGGATAACTTTCACCGTCGCATTATTGCGCCAAGTGGCTGCAAAGTGGTTACAAAAATAATTTCGGGCTTGCATTTCGCATGACTTCATGGAACAGATGGATGGTCTCCCCTCTTTTTGGCGTTGATTACTGCAAGGGTTGGTGGATGTTGTTCTTAACGTTGTTCATTTTCATTTTGTGCATGCTGAGCTTTTTGCTTCTCTGATTTAACTCTTTGCAGTTACCCGGAGCAATAATGCGACGGTGAAAATTGTCCGTACCAGTCACCTGGCGCCAGGCCCGAGAAGTCCGTTGCAGTCGCTCTCCTGGTTGGGTGACCAGATGGGGTATTTTGTGCTGCTAGCTGTGTGACTGCAAAGTGTTAAGAGTTTTGAACTTGCCTGTCGATGGCTTCCTGAAGTTCTCCTTTCACCCCCCCACCCCCTTCTTACATTGATGGCTGCAAGAGGTTGCAGTTACAGTTGGTGTCTGTTTTGTACTCTTCTGATTTAAACATTTTAGAGCCAGTTGTAACAGGGTTGTTTTTTTTTGTTTCCTAGATCCATTTGAATTCTGAGGATGTGACCCATGGAACCATCAGGAATTGGCATGCAGTGGCCCGACGACCTACCAGTGACCGCTGGGCTAGAAGGGCCAGGTGAGAAAAAACCATGCGATGATGCTTAAGTTTGTGTACTCAGACTTACTTACCCTTGACTGGAATGAGATGCAACAAAGTAACTTGACGGTCTGAGAAGGCAGAGGGAAATAAGCACTTTGTCAGTGTCTAACTCTGACTGTGTATTTACCAAATTTGGTCAAACAGTTTTTATGTCTGTAATTATATTATTCGCAGCCGTAATTATAACTGATGATACTTTAATAAGTTGTTGTTGTTTTCAAATCCCTTTAGCTGTGAGTATTTCGCTCATGGCAGCACAATGCCTCCCTCAAGTAACTACATGTCCTTGTCATCTGGTCAACGCCAGAGTAGAGCAGGCTTAAGAGGCATTTTATCAGTTTGGGGGTTGTGAAGGCTTTATGCATCCCTGTAGGATCTCAGGTAGGTGGTAGTCTTGTCCTGACACTGGCTTGTGCCCAAACATCTTGCCACAAGAGAACAAAGGTGCAATGTTCACGGTCCTGTTTTCCATCGACCTTCACAGGGATTTCTTAGACAGTAGACAACCATAGGGGGTGTAGGCACACTCTAGTTCTGGAAGATGGGAGCCACAAAGTGCAACCAATGACAAGTGATCATCTGAGCAGTCCAGTAAGGGGTCCCATTGAGTAAGGGGTAACGTTTTCCTTCCACAGTGAGTCGTCTACATCACAAAACGTAGCTTGCGTTTGCCCAATCCCCGCCACCTGCTGTCTCCTGGCTATCTGCTATTAACATTTCCATTCATGGGGCAGAATAATTCAAGGGATGGCCAAATCTACTCAGACAGAGGATCGTCACGTCATGGGTCAGCGAGCATTTGCCAGGATATTTGTAGGGACGTCATCTGTTTCCAGGCAGCCTATTCCTTACAGCTACAAGACCTTCTGGGTCAGCAGAGGCATCTCACGATGAGTCATCTGGCAGTCTGTGGATACCATGCCCCGTCTGTAGAGCTCCCACAAGAGGGAGGGAAGAAGATGTCGACAGTGAGTTCCTGAATGAACAGGTTGGCCTGCTGTGACGCCAGACCTACCATAATGGTGGATGTGTACGAACCCTTCTACAAGCCAAAGAGTCGTTGCTCACATCGCACCTCACAGGTCTATGGTACCTCCTGGACAGAGCTCCGCCTGAAACCTCTACTCCTATGCACAGAGCAGGGGTCTCCAGGCTGCTCGACAAGGACGGAGAGTTGACTTGGTTGAGACTGGCTTGCCAGAGAGCGTCTGGGGTTTCACCCTCAACCCTCACAGCCCACTTTAATAAGTAAAAAGAACACTCTACACAAAATTGTGAGCAATTCTGGAACATAATAAGAAAGAAATTCCATCCTCTTTAATCAAACCCAAATATTACTTTTTAAAAATTTATGTGGGTGGTAGGGAAGATGGGACAAGGGATATTTTCTACTTTTCCTCTTACCCTCTACTGTTTCTGTTTGTCAGCCCTACTCTTTTCCTGCCCTAATATGACGGTTGTTTTTTTGCATGTGCTTCTGTTTACTACAACTTGAGCCTTACCCATAGAAATTTCTATGCAAATGGAGATGGTCAGAGGTGTGGTAAATCATATTTCTTTTCTTTCTCTCAAATGTTTCTGCCTGTCTGTTCTGCCTTGAACTAAATGACAGTTTCAACCATGTGATTCTTTTCACTCGTACAAACTGGAAATTAATCGGTTTCCCCAGCCGAGTAGAGCGAGGCAAAATCCGCGTCAAGCTTCAGCTCCTAGAGGAGACGGTGTTGCCCTCATCATGTTACCAGCCACTGGTGGATCTGCTGGGGGAAGCTGTCAAAGTGAGTTTTGGTTCTTTTACGCTCTGTTGATAAGGTCACTTTAGCTGGTTTGTGTGTGGGGGGGGGAGGGGGTAGTGATAGACTGAACACTGCTTGACTGACTAAGTGAGATTTGGTTGTATTACTCTCTGTTCACAGGGTCACTCTAGCTGCTTTTTGTGAGGGGGTTTTCATAATTTTTTGGGGGGGCTCCACTACTCATTGTTCTTAAGATCACTTTAGCTGTTTTTAGGGGGAAGGGTTTCATCGTTAGTTTTGTGTTTCCTTTCTGTCAAGGTGAGAAATGGTTTTCCTGCTGTCTGTTTTTGCAATATTTTTGCTGCACTTTCAAAATATTTTCAGTCACCAATATTCCCTAAAATCTTGGGGCACTGGAGGAACAAAGAGAAAAACAGAAAGGTATAAACATATGTGTATGTATTCCTTTACTGTCAGTCATATGTCCGTGTGTCTGCCCAGAACCGCGACCTGGGTCAGCTGTTGTGGGACACACTGGAGCAGGACCGGACCATCGAGCTGGGGGCCATGGCGATGTCTCTGGTTCGATTCTACCTGAGCCAGGAGCTGGCCTTTGAGTTCCTGGATGCTGTCATACTGCGGGATATTGAGAAGACCGGTGAGTGGTGTCGCTGTTGTGGTTGTTATTTCTGTTGGGTTTTTTTGTTGCATTGCGAAGAGTAAGACTGTTCACAGTAGTTGTTGTTGGAAAGAGGTTATTTTGAAAGTTTGTGAATGTTGCTGTTGCTTTTGTTTGTTGTTGTTGTGGTTGTTATTGTTGTTATTGTCATTGTTGAGCTTCCTAGTTAGCTCAGTCAGACATTGTGTCCTTTGGAAAGGCACTTTACACAAATTTCCCATTTGGCTCAGAGATGGACATTAAACTCGGAGGTCCCGCCTCTTAAATAACCTATTAGTGTTGATAGGGGCGTTAAACCTGTACCATTTCACTTTTTTTTTCACCTCCCCCCTTGAAAATGCGTGCCTCTTGTTTTGGACCACATTTACTTGTCAACTGTACTCTGTCAAGCAATAATTTCTCTCATGTGTTACAGAGGATGTGAACACACTGTTCCGGGGCAACACGCTGGGCACCAAAGCTGTGGACAATTTCATGAAGGTATGTCCCTGAACTTGGAACAGATGGATGACAAGAAAAGACCAGGATGAAATAGGTTTTTCGAAAGCATCTGAGCAGAGAAATAAGTGGTGAAACATGATCGCTGATGTTTGTCACAGATCTTGCAGCTGAAGAAAAAGACATTGGGGACTTTGATGTAGCCGTTGTGTGTTGAGCTATTAGCAGCTGAGAGTGGTTGGAGGGTGCTACGGATACATCTTACTGCTTTTTTTTTTCCTTCTGTTATTTCTGTCTGTCTATCTTGCTGGTTCCCTGCAATAAATAATTGTTGTGATGCCAAAAGTCTCATTACATTAAACTCATGTCCGATCTCTTTCCTTTCCCTCTGTAATTTCTGTCTGTCTGTCCTGCAGTAAATGGTAAATGACCTTCATTGTGTCACTGTGCTTTTGTGTATTCGAACCGTGTCCCTCAATTGTTTCTGTCTGTTCATCTTACTCTTTTCCTTCATTAAATAACCATAATTGTGTCGCTAAATGAACATTATTATGGTTCTGTGCTTCTGTGTAATTGAACCCTGTACCTCCCCAGGTACTGGCCATGCCTTACTTACAGAAGGTTTTGCAGCCCACGATAGATCGTATCATCAATGAGAAGAAGACGGTTGAGCTCGATCCCTTCCGAGTGAACAGCGTCCGCACGTAAGGAGCTTGGGGATTATTTTAATAGCTTCAGGGCCTAATGCCACTTATGGAAATTTTTTAAATTTCGACATTCAAGTGTCCATTCAAAGTGGATCAATGGAATTAACGTGCATGGATGAAATAAAGTGAATCAATATAATAAGAATAATAATAGTAGAAGTAGATGATTAGTAGTGGGTCAAGAATATATAGTAGGTCTATAAAATCAAGTCTGATCTTATTTTGTCTTATCATATCTTATATCTTATTTGCATCTGCCCTCCAGGAGACGGCACAGCCTACACCGAGAGTCGGAGGAGAGTTTTGTGAACCACAGCATGGAGGCCATCGAAGACTACACCATCAGCGCCATCAACAGCATCGTCAACTCGGTCACTTACTGCCCACAGGTCCTGCGGAAAGTGCTGAGAAATATACAGATCAGGGTCCGGGAAAAATGGCCGGAAGAGATCTATGAGGTGTGTAAAGTGATGCCTACAATGACGCTTAGGATATATTTTCAGAGTCTTTCCACTAAAACCCTAGTAATTTTTTTAAATTATGAAAGGTGATGTGTGTAATGATGCTTAGGATGAATTATCGGAGTCATTCCGCAAAAACACGAGTAATTTTTTTTATTTTAAAAAAGTTTAAAGAAAGAAAATGCCCTATTAGAACCATGACTTGACTATTTTTTAATTTGTCGATTAAAAACTATGGGGGGGAAAATTGAACAAAATTTTGATGTCAAATATTTTTACTTGAATAACAGCTTCATCTGAAAACCCCCAAAAACTAATTTGGACTGTGTTATTTTATCTGTTTAATTATCCGGGGCTACAATTACCGCGCAGTGCCGCCCTCAATGTCTGTAGTCGCGACAATATAAATCTGAGGAATCTACATTAACATCTAGAATTTATCAGAGACTTTTTCACTTAACTTCTTCATCAGGGATCAATGGAATGTTACAATACAACTTTGCAAAGTAGAAGTGAGATTTGTCGCATTCTGTCATGTTCTATACATGTCCAGTTGTCTGCCTTTTTCAGTACCTATTGACATGGAAAGTCTTTTTGAGCCACAAAGTTGTGGCTTGTCAACAATGATATGACTAATCTTGTATTTCCTTCTCAGGATGTTCCGTACATTGCTGTGAGTGGCTTCGTCTTTCTTCGGTTCTTCGCCCCTGCCATCATGTCCCCAAAACTTTTCTCCTTGAGCGACCAGCACCCGAACCGAAAAGTGATACGGACGTTCACGCTGCTTGCCAAGGTATTCTTAGCAGCCTTCTTCTTCTTCTTCTTCTTCTTCTTCTTCTTCTTCTTCTTCTTCTTCTTCTTCTTCTTCTTCTTCTTCTTCTTCTTCTTCTTCTTCTCCTTCTTCTTCTTCTTCTTCTTCTTCTTCTTCTTCTTCTTCTTCTTCTTCTTTTTCTTCTTCTTCTTCTTCTTCTCCTTCTCCTCCTCCTCCTCCTCCTCCTCCTCCTCCTCCTCCTCCTCCCCCTTCTTTTTCTTCTCCTCCTTCTTCTCCTCCACCTCCTCCTCCTCCTCCTCCTCCTCCTCCTCCTTTCTGTCAGACTTGCTTTTTCTTAGCGCTCAACAACCGCTATTGTGTCAACATGCCTCGCTTTACGCCCTCAATTTGATAATAGTGTACACAGTGTTAAAGCAAGCAGGAGAAGTGTCTGAAGATGTAACTTTGATTCCCATGACAGAAATTTATTAAACTTTATCAACTTTTTGCTCACGTTGGCCATGACATGCAGAGTTGAAGAAGCTCGCCTCATAAACCGTATAGTGAATGTCTGTAATTTGTTAATGTCAGTCAACACTCTTTAAATATTTATGATCAGCTGAGGATGTTATATTTAAGTCTTGTGACTATTCTGTCAGAGGCAACACATGACTGTTTATAACATTTCTTTTTTTCTTTGACTTGACCCTTCCTGTCTTTAATCTTTTCTGACCTTTTCTGCTCTTTGCCTCCTCAGCTCCTTGTTGACCTTGTCTGCTCTTAACCTTGATGGGTTTTTTTAAAACCTTTTCTACATTTCTCTTCTTCTCTTGACCTTGCCCCCCCCCCCACAACCCCACCCCACCCCACCCCACCCCCTGCCCGGGCAGTGCTACTGACTGAAGTGTCTTTAGGCCATTCCCAAAGAAGGGGGATATTAACATGTTCTTATGCACTGTAGAATTATAAATGGACTGATTTATCAATGTACTCATACTGTGCTGGAACAACATAGGGGGAACTGCTGGTTTTTCTTTCTTCTTCCTAACTTTCGTCCTTTTTTCCTCTACTTCTTTTGTATGTTTGTCACTCTCTTGTAAACTGCTATTTGCGGGATGCCTTGATAGTGGAAGCAGACTTTGTGCTGTTTAGGCTAGAGAGGTGAGCAGAGTAAGCCTGATTCCCCATTTGAACTTCTCTGTTGACATCCACCACCCTTTGGCACTCATATGACTTTATGCAGCTGCGAGCACCGTAAAACTTTACTAAAACTAAAACTTGATCTGGTTTTTACTCTTTCTCCCCAGATTGTGCAGAGTGTGGGCAATTTGACCCCTGGTCAGCACGGGAAAGAGGCCTGGCTGGAACCGCTCACACCTCTCATCTCGCAGAAAATCCTGGAGGTGAAGGATTACCTGGACGCTCTCGTTAATGTCGGAGATTTCTCGGGTGAGACTTATTGATACGGTTGCCAGTTTGAAGCAAGAACTTTTTCAGTTGCTATTAACTCACCTGCGCCTATTCCCATGTATTTACGGGATGCGTTTTATCGATCGATATCTCCTGTGTTTTTCATTAATAAGCTACTGGAAGAGGCAAGCCAACAGTTGACCCCTTGTTTCATTTCAGTAAAAATTTGGTGGAGTTATATGCAATATGTTTTTAGCTGTAACTGACTAAGTCAGTCATCTCTGCATTGCAATAGATGATTTTATTATAAATTAGGCACACAAAAAATTGTGTGACCCCCCAGTAATGCCATTTCAAAATATTTATAGAATAAAAACTATTCGGACAAATTAAATGCAGTTTTCTTTTTCTGTCAGAACATTTCTTTCTTTCTCTTGCTGCATTAAAAAAAAAATTATGATAGCTTTCACAGTCTTTTTGTGGCTAACGCTTCAATATACCTCAAAAGTGTCAGGCTGCAATGGCTTTTGGGTGAAAAATAGCTCAGGCTCAAGTAAGTTAATATCTGTGGATATGCGGAATTGATGCCGGGCGTTTGAGATGGTTCAAAGGCCAACTAACAAGGTCTAAGATGGTATCAGTGAAGGGAGAGATTTTTTTCACTTCCTTTATACACAGTCCAACTTGTCCTAGATGAGTCACCCTGTCAAGGAGAAAGTGGTCATCTTAGACAAGTGGACTGCTTAGACAGTTTCTTTGTAATATAAACAAAACGCAAAGTGGGAAGCAGTTGTTTTCACATATGAATCACAAAGTGGTGAAATCAGGTGCTCATCAATTTTTGGGCATATAGAGTTATGGTATCATCTTAAAGGTTGTTCATTTGCCTTGCTTTCAATGAAGAAATATCCATTTATCTTGAATAGAAGTGGAGATATTTGCGATTGAAGGAGGTGGGGTTGCCTGGTTTCAGAAGTATAACTAGCAAGAAAATGGACGCCAAAGTTTGGTGACTTCCATAGCTTAAGAGTCCTTGGAAATTGCAAATTTATATATTTTGTGCCGTTAATCAACATTTTCCCATAAATCCCACACTTAGAAGTGTTGTTTTTTTTAATGGACATACAAGGTGTTGAGCCAAAAAACAAAAATTCAAAAAAAAATTCCAAACTGGCGCAAAATTGCTGATTTCTCAGATTTCATTTAGACAAGTGCCCAATTTCACCACGATACCTCACATATGATTGTCTTGGACAGGTGGTCATTAGAAAAGGTTCGACTGTATGTGGATTTGCAAAACATCAGAGATGAATAACATGAAACTCTTACTAAAGCATTTTTTCTTTCTTTGATGAATTTTTCATTTTGCGTTTTGTTCATGCAGGGGAGCACAATACGGAGAAGAAATTGTTGTCTCATCGCAGTATGGGCTAATAAATACGAGGTCTTTTAAAAAATGTGTTTTGTTACTTCAGCCTCCCACAAATACCTGGTCCGGCAACAAAGCAACGAGACAGTGCTGATCCAAGGTCACCTCTACAAATGTCACTACCACTGCAAGAGACTCTTCCGTCCCATCGTGCTGAAAAAGTGCTACTTCTATCTCACCCGCGTCATGCTCTGCTACCGAAAAACTCCCGAAGATGTGAGTGCTTTGTTCGAATTGTGGGTTTTTTGGGTTTTGGTTGGGGGGTTTGGGGGTTTTTTAAGAGGGGAAGGGTTGTTGTGATTTGCTTTGGGGTTGTTTTTTGGGGAGGGGGGGTGTTTCGTTGGTTATTTTTGTGAGTTTTATTGTGGGGAGAGGGGGGAGGAGGGTTGGTGCTTGAAGATGTGGCTGCGATGATATTGTTGTTTTTTAAGTGATTTATTGTGTTTACTTTTATGACCAGATGATTTTTTCAAGACAAGCTGCAACACATAGATAATTTTCTATCTTCAGAGGTTAGTTGTTTTTATTGATCCAGCTACAGCTGGGCTCTCGCCCATCCATTGAATGCCATGTAGCGGTGAGTGTAGGTTTGCTGCAGTTGCTGTAATTTTCAATAGAGTGTGTTGTCAATGTTAGGTCTCGGATGGAGATGTGTAGCTCTGATGTCATTTAGGGCTGTACAATGGAAAAGGTGATGATCCAGTCTCATATGCATAATCACACAAAGGACACGTTGGGGGAAGATCTGGTTTTATTATCTTCAGAGGTTTAAGCATACCGTTCTGGAATCCTGATAAGCCTATTTGTTTTTGCAATATATTACATTTTTGTGGGGGGGGTTTTCGTTGATATATGGACATGTTTATAGACGTAGATGTGGTTCTTTTCACTCCACAAATCTACAAACAAATAAAAACTCACAACAAAAACAACAACAACAGTGACAAGATAAAATGTTCAGGCTTTTTATTTAGAGTGAGTCTACAATTTGTTAACAACGTCAGGATGTAAAAACTCAAAGCCATCCTCCTGATCTGTGCCATGGGTGTTTGGCAGGTGCTTTGATGTGGTTTGCTCCTTCTTTCCTATCAAACATCTATCGCCCTTATCTCTCCTCCTTCTTTTCTTTGTATGTTACTTTTTAGTAACATCTCTATTCTTCAGCTCTCATATTTGTGTTCCAAATACTGTAAAACTCTTACTAAACTAAAAATAAAAAATTGTTCTGTCCCCAGGAAGACACCATGGTGATGGTGGAGAACATCTGTGCCGTGGAGAAGCTGGACTACGGAGCCCTGGGCAAGTCCAACATGGGCCAGATCATCCACAAGACGTCGGATGAGAACACAGGGATTATTTACTTCCAGGCAAAGGTACTGTCATGTTTTAGTGAAGTGGCATGATGGCATTGTGATCTACAGGCTTGCCAACTGTCCTGAATTTCCCTTTTCCCAGGACCATCCTGGATTCGGCATTCAGGAGTGTATATATA
This sequence comes from Aplysia californica, assembly GCF_000002075.1. NCBI lineage: Eukaryota > Metazoa > Mollusca > Gastropoda > Aplysiida > Aplysiidae > Aplysia > Aplysia californica. Next base: position 1,047,587 of record NW_004797412.1, read on the forward strand.
TATATATACATATATATATACATACAGTCGAACCTGCCTTAACGGAAACCTGTATAAAACGGAAACCTGTCTTAACAGAATCCCCCCCGCTCCCCCCCTTGATATATTCCTCTTTAATTACCTGTTTAAAACGGAAAGAAAAGTCAGATCCCTTCCGAGGGTTTCACCTGTCTAAGACGGAAAATGCTTTGCCCGCTCAACCCTGATTTGAAACAAAACTTGCAAGTTTGGTTCCGCCGGCTCTAAACTTAACGCTATGGCTATGTCGCTGGGCGAGGAAGAGGAGCTAGGGTGCAATTTGAGGGTAGATGTTACCCCTCAATGTGAGCCCTGAGGGATGACGATGGTGAGTGTAGTGTAGGTGTGAAATTTCACGACTTCCCGTGAGAGTGCTGGAGTAGCGAATCACTACGGAAACTTTCCTGGGTAGCCAGAAGCCAGAGGTGTGAAATTAGATTGGCCAATGCCTGCCGCCCTGATCGTACGGCCAGCCGAGAAGTTGCCTAACTTCGACCGGTAGAGTTTTGAGTCCCCGAGTCAGGTTTTTTTCTTCAATTTTTTTTTTTCTCACCAAGCTGATACAGAGGAAAGGAGAGATTGAAATAAATAAAGAGATTGGGAAAGAGAAGACATTGAAAGAAGAAGGAAAATTACAAGAAGAGGAGAGGCAGAAAAATATGTCTCACCAGTCTGTGTCCCCTCTGGTCACTAGCTACTCCCAAAAGTACCAAGATGTTGTGCTAGTGCTGGGAGGAGTGAAACAAGTAAATAATAACTTATGTATCTAGCAGGCTGCAACTGTGTACGATCGTCCAGTTGTACGACTGTGTTCTCACATTAGCTTTCATGTAACACTTTACATGCATGTTCACTGAATAGTTGCTCGTCTGCCTCTCGTATCCACTTATAATATAATTTCCCTTGTGGATGAAAAAAATGTGCCTATTTTGGTTTCCTCCTGTTGTTTCTGTCTATCTGTTTTGCTATTTTCCAGCACTAAATGACTGCTATTATCATGATGATGTGCTCCTCTGTATTTAGACTAATAAAAGAATCAAGGAAAAAGGTTGGTTCATCTTTTTCCCTCTGGTATTTTCTTCTACTCGGCTAGGATGTGAACGAGTTGACCGCGTGGATCTCAGCCATCAGAAAAACCTGCAAGTACAACGCCTGCCGCATCGAGACGTTCCATCCTGGTGTGTTCAAGGGGGACAAGTGGAACTGTTGCCGAAAAGAGCAGGATACAGGTTGGGGCTTAGGCATTGAAAGTAGAGTTGATGTGTTTTGAACTCCCCTCAGATTTTGACATGGGTGACCAGAGTGGGCTCCAGTGCTAGGTCCTTCTTTTTTAGTGTTGTTTCTGTCTGTCTGTTTTGCTCTTGCCAGCCTTAAATTACCATTATCATGTCGATGTGTTTCTCTTTACTGAAACAAACAAAATTTCGCAAATTTTCTTATACTTTGATTCGAAGCTAGTGTATTTCTTTTGCTGTGATAAGAATTGGACTGTAAATGTCAGTTTTCTACACTCTGGAGATCTGTGGTGTATTCATTAAGTTCTTAGCAAGGGACTTCAGCAGACATGAGTTTGTTTTGGTGGGGGGGGGGGGTTAATAGAGGAGAGACAGAGAAATTGAGAGAAGCGTGAAGATGGAAAAAAGAGGGATATTGAAAGAAGCGAAGAAATTGAGTGAAGAAGAAAGACTGAGAGAAGAGGAGAGGTTAAGAGTAGAGAAAAGGCTGAGAGAAGAGGAGATATTGAAAAAGTGAAGAGATTGAGTGAAGAAGAAAGTTTGAGAGAAGAGGAGAGATTAGGAGTAGAGAAAAGACTGAGAAAAGAGGAGATATTGAAAAATGTGAAGAAGAAAGGTTGAGAGAAGAAGAGAGGTTAAAAAAAAAGAGAGAGATATTAAGATAAGAGAAAAGATAGAAAGAAGAAAGCCTCACTGCTCTGTGTCCCCTCTCTCCAGCCCCAGGCTGCAGCCCGACGTACCACGGTGTGGTGCTGGGAGACTGGCAGGACCCGCTAGACCCAGACGTCGACGCTCAGATCATCTACAGCCAGATCGCTCACAGCAAGGACAAGATCAGGTATTACTACGCGACGCTTTTATTTCTGTGAGCAAACCCACGTACGATTTATGTGTAGAGTGTTTCGCTCATCGCAAAGACAGGATCAAGTCTTGAACAATGCACTTATTTCTATGGGTCCGCACAAGTCAGATATACAGGAATAGTGTGTCACACAGAGAAAATACAAGATCAGGCTTTACAGGCGACACACACAGATCTGTGGACGCACTCACGTAAGAGACACGTGTAAAGCATGTTACTAAGAAAAGTTATGTTAAGATGCAATAGACAGGGCATTTGTGTTTGTTCTGTAGTTGAAGAAAGACCTGGCAATATTTCGTATTTCCTCTTTTTTTTTCTTTCACTCACTACTTTTCTTCTTAATTTGATGGTTTGGTTTATAATTTTCTTGATGCTAGAAATGTTACTTGGGGGTCTTTTTGTCTAGTCTGTATTCATTTTGTTACCAGATGTGTCTATGCCGTAAAGTGAATACTGTATATGTGTCATGACGCAATGGAATCAGGTACTCGTCGATTTTTGGGCATATGGAGTTATTGGTATCATCTTAAAGGTTATTTATTTGCCTTGCTTTTGATGAAAAAAATGTCCATTTATCTTGAATAGAAGTCGAGATATTTGCGATTGAAGGAGGTGGGGTTGCCTGGTTTCAGAAGTAAAAATTAGCGAGAAAATGGATGCCAAAGTTTGATGACTTCCAAATCCACACTTGAAAGTGTTTTTGAATGGACATACAATTTGCCAAAAATGTCCAAACTGGTGTGGTTTACTCTATCTTTACTACAGAGATGCCAACCAGTACGATTTTACATATTTTAGTATGATTTTTTGCCGAAAATACGTGAATACGACTTTTCATGAAAAAATACACATCCTGGAATGCGAAAAACACAAGATTCAGCATGGGCGAGTAAACCTAATTAGATCTCTCTCAAGTCCCATCTTTTGTCAAAATAGTATCAGTGTCGTGGAACTGAAATATTTGCAAACCAAGTCCGATAAGGTCAGTAATTTCATTTTTACCGGTCGCGAATGTGATATTATATTCGTTCAGCTTTTCCCGGTCTGAGAATACGTGTCACTTTCTCGCGAACAGGTGGCTATGGCGGCAGGAGGAAGTGTATGTAACACCGAGGCTCAGTCGGGAAAATCAAGATCTACTTTCGCTTTCATTGCCAGCGTTAGTTTGATAACGCAGCATTTGTGACATACAGGTTGTGCAGTGTGAACGCTGTGTTGCCGTGCAAATAAAATTTAATCAATACTGGGACTCATCTCTATGCTGTCACTTGTGGGGAAAAAAGAAAAGAAAATACAAGCATCGTCCGATTTTTAGATTATCTGGCTTGCCATCGTGACCGGTCAGTGAACCTGCGCCCATTCTCATCGTAGATAAATGCGGCATCGTGTGAGCAAAGACCGTCTTTGGTAGGAGTAACGGCGTTGCGAAGTATAGGACTACGGAATAGGGGAGGGGAATATTGATTTTTTTTTTTAAAGATACACTCGTGTGAGGGGAGGGGGGGGGGGAGTGAAGACAACGCCAGAGGACAAAAACTTAGAAGTAAATTTCAGAATTTTGCATGGGTCTACTTGAGCCATAGAAGTTATTGCTCTTCTCTGAGTTTTAGCAATAATTTTAGTCTGTCAGTTCATAATATGAATTATGACACCCAGACTTGTTCTTGATAGTCAAAATTCTTGTTCTAGGCCCTTCCGAATGCAGGATTAATTTTTTGATATAATAATGAGACGAAAATATTGTAATAGACTGAAATACTTAAGTCAAACAGGACCACAGTACGACACTAAACACTGACATGTTGTTGACTGGATACATATATATTGTACGCGTGTGTGCTCCGTTTTCCGAGCTGGTGAGCTAGTAAATTTTTTTCAGGAAATATTGCTGGACACCCTGAACATTTTACTAGTCGGTCGGTCGGTCGTGGAGAATACACATTTTCCCCTGAAAATACACATTTTCATATTTCCCATTATTCATTTCGGTTTTGTGTGGTTGGCATCTCTGTTACTATCAAACATCTATTTTCCTCTTCTCTCCTACTTCTTTTTTTGTGTTTGTTACTCTCTTATTACACCTTTAATCTTCAGCTTTTTTATAACCAAATTGTGTTGCAAGTGCCAGGAAACGCTCACAACTAAAAAAGAAGAGAAACTTCATCAAGTGCGATTTTGGTTTGTTTGTTTTTAATTTCTTTTCTAATTTTTTTTTTCCAAGTTTGAACATTTTTGTGCCTATTTCTTTCCCTCAATGTTTTTTTTCTTCAAATTTCAACGTTTATTTTCTATTGCAGGAAAATTCAGCACGACTTACGCATGAGCATAGCGGGACAGGAACCCACGGATGCATCGTCTATCGTGGCTGACAAGGCCACTCAGACAGCCATGGCCAGCCTGTCGCTGGTGTCCAGCGTGCTGGACGTCTCGGAGCAGCTGGCCATGTCACATCAGACCTTCGTGGAGTCGAGTCCCATCCTGTCCCACTCGTCCCGTTCCCGCAGTGTTAGTAGCAGCGTTAGTGGAGATGATGGGATTTTCTAGAAGGGCGGTCACAATGTCATAGTGGAGATGATGGGATTTTCTAGAAGGGCGGTCGCAATGTCATAGTGGAGATGATGGGATCTTCTAGAAGGGCGGTCACAATGTCATAGTGGAGATGACGGGTTCCGCTAAAATCTTGAGAGAGATGCCTTCGTGAATTAAAACTTGGAGATGAAGGCATCCTCTTGAAGGACCCCCCAACACCAAGCCATCATAGACAATGTGGGATTTCTCTGCTCTGGTGCAAGTTCTCGTGGCTGCTGTTAACTCTTTTCATGGATTAATAGTGAGAGGCAAAACGCATCTTGAGAAGGACTTCACAACACAACACAGCACAATTAAATGGCTTTGTGGACTAAGGCTTGGCTGAAAAAACACTTGACAAGACAGGACAACCCAAGCTGTCGTAGATGAGGCAGGATTACTCAGCTGTAGTGTGAGTTCTCATTGCTGCATTTTATTTTCTGTGTGGGTTTTTGTTTGCCTTTTTTGTAACCTTCAAGAGGATGTCTTCAGGGATTGATGTCTGGAAACAATGGCACCTTCTAGAAAGATCTCGCAGCTTAACACTGTAACATCTCTTTATGTGCTAATGTTTGGATTTGAAACCTTCACAAGGACATTGAATTTCAAGCTGTCACACACAAAACAGTAGACCATGCTTTCCTTATGTCTCCAGTATTTTGTTGAGACCTGTAATATTAGTTTAGATCAGGCAGGGCCAAACTACAGCCCTCAAACGAGATTTAGCTCACAAACAGTTTAAGTCTGGTCTGTGAGTCAACCCGATAATTAAAAATGAATGTGGCCAGTGATTAGTTGAGAATTAAAAGAAACAAACTGCCCTTCTTGAAAATTAAAATAAATAATTACCTCAGCTTTGACCTGTGAGATATTCAGCATCCTTTAATCCGACCCACAACTCGGGCATACTTACCCATCCTTGGTTTAGAGGAGTAAATAAGTCTGGTGTATATGGTCCAAGACCCGAGACCAAATGTCACAAATATATTCTGTTTGATGTTGATATTGGAAAAAAAAAAAAAAAGGCAAGAAATGAGCAGCTATGCCTTTGTCTTCTCTGACTCCAGCTCTACAGTAAAATAAGCAAATGTGAATAAATCGTGTCATGGGATCAAGGGGTTGTAGCTGAGATTAGATATTTGATATTCTTAGTTACTACTGAGAGGTGAACAGAATTGTTATTTTCAAGCTTCAGGAAAGACGATGTGCTCTGCTTAATTTGCGAAAAGGAGTAATATTTTCTGAAACATGTCAGTCTGTTGTTGATAGTTAAGGGTAATGTGGAGCAGTAGTTTTCCATAAAGGCCTCTTCTAAGTACTTCGGTATTTTGATATTTTTAGATCCTTCTCTTTGCAAAACGTGAGAAGGAAAAAATGTCACTTATTTGTAATACTTTGTCTGGAACTTTTTGTTATTGTTTGTGTTCACCACTGTTAATTATGGTCCAGTGATAAGTAAAATTTGTAATTTTTATTTTCGAAAGATGGAGCGATTTATCATTGCGTGGTTTATTTATATTCTTTTTTTATACAAATGTGTCAGTGAAATGAGCGCAGAATGCTTGTATTTTATGGGGATTTTTATAATTGACTGGTTGCTCACAAAGGATTTTTTCCTTTAATTATATGGCCATGGCAAATTCGTAAACAAGCTTTTCATTTTTGTTATAAATGAAGGGGGGGGGGGGGGGGGGGGATGGATATGGTTTTGAAACAGAGATTTATAAATCACACGTTTGGTAACAACTGTTTGTTTGATGACTAGCTTTTTTTATGTTCAAAGTAAATATTGTTGTAAAGCAAGGGTACGTACTTACTTTTTGGGTTGATTTGTTTTCAACAAGTTGTTAAAAAAGACTTTGGCATTGAAGAAGGAAAAAAATGTTTTGCCTAGATAAAGAAATATTGCAATATTCATGGCACTATTTTTAAACATTTAAGAAACGCTTTGCCGTAAGTTGTCAATTTTGTCTAGTCTGAGATATATTTCAGTCTTCTATTTAAGAATCAGAGGTACTCAGGTGTGCCGAATATGTTTTTAAAGTTTAGTGCATTTGATTTCAGTGTATACAGGGTATAATGGAAGATTGAAGAGTATCTAACGAGATGTTTTTCCGTCTGTGTTTGAGATTGAAAGCTAAGGAGCCTATCCCACATTTACAAGTGGACGTAAGACTCTATGATATGTCTCAGAGTGAAATTCTTGTCATGGTCCTGAATACTTTTGTTGTTTGTTGGGGTTTTTTTTACCTTATTATTGGATCTCGTCCTTTTTGACCACAGAGTACAGCAATTATTTCTAAACGATTATCACATAATATGATGTATAGAAGTGGACAAGTGGCTTCTTGTTTTGTTTTATTTTTTTGCTTTACGTTTTGTGCCAAATCAAAAGCAACTTTTGTGTTAGATCCGGTCACCATGGCTGTTATTTTTAGTTTTGTTGTAGGTTTTTTTGCCTCACTTTGTGTTCAGATTGTTTTGTATTAATTCTTTTCTGCTGCGGGATTTATTTTTGTCAGTATGGTTTGGTTTTTGATGGCTGTGCATGTGTCCCTTTCTTATTGTATGGTAATGAACTGTTTGACTGATGATGTGATTTAAGTTAAAGCACATTTCTGTGTGTGTTGAGTATGTGTGTATGTGTGCTGTCCATCTTAATTTTACCAAAGCCCCACTTTGCCTTTTTCTAAGATGTAGTAGTTGGCTGGAGTTGTTGCATCTCTTTATTTTGACCCGTTTACATATCTAATTTTTAACATGCGTGATTATATTACTATTACATTACTTTTCATCTTTACTGTTTCTCTTGCAAAGCATAATGAATTAATAATTCTCTGTGGTTCAGTTTGTATTTTAAGTGTGTAGAAAGCATGTCAAGTTATAATGTTGTTGTTGAATTTACTTTTTTTTTTGTTCACCTTAAATGGACATGGAAGCATTCCTCACTCCTGGAGTATGATCTCTTCTGTAAAATCAAGCACTTTCAATATTGTGCTGGAAACTGAAACATATTAATTAATTTTTTTTTTTTTTAAATTTTGGTTCATCTGAGCAATATGGTTCTGAGAAATGCTCTTACCCAAAGAGATTTCAATTTTTTTTACTCGCCCAACAGTAATACCACAAGAAGAAACAGAAAATATTAACTCCTTTGTTGCCAAGCCCGAGACTGTCTTGGGCTCTTTGGTAGGGTTGTGGTTTTACCTCGATAATTGCCAAGACAGTGAAAGGGTTAAATAATTGATTAAGGAAAATTTGCATAGATAGATAGATAAGCTTGTGATGATTTTGTGTCAAGAAGAAGAAGATGCCAGTTCAACCAATGGCCGAGTTGTTTGTAAGCTCCTGCTCATTGTATTTTATTAAATTTTCTTCCAGTTTTAGTTGTAGATAGTCGTTCAACTGTGGCTGAACTTCACCAACCTTTGTTTTGTTTTGGCATTTAAACTTCACATTGTGATAAATGGACATGGAGTTTTTAAATGTTTTATCATTTTCATTCCAATTTTATGCTCAGAATTACATTCCTTTGCCTTTTGTTTTATTGTGTCGTGTTTAATTCGTATAGGGGGAAGGGCGGGTAATTGTAGATTCTATTTCACTTTGTATTTATTCTTTCTTTTGATGTGGCTTATAAATGTCATTGATTTTATGTTTAGGCCCTTTATTTCTGTTTGGCTTTTTGCTTTGTGTTGACATTTCAACCTGTCAAATGTTCCCCCTGTTTCAGCTGTATGCGGAAGAGTATATTTTTCCTCTCACATAGATAGATATACACTGTAAAATTAACTTCATAAAGTTTTTCAACTCATTTTTCTGAGATTAGAATTATATATATTCATATATATTAAATTTTCACTGATTCTTGTTTTTAAGTGTAATGGTAATCTATCAAATAGCACATTGCCACAGCATGGATATTTAAATGTATATTATATTATATATATTATATATATGTATGTGTGTGTGTATGGTGTTTTTGCCTTTTTATGTCCATAAAGTGTTCTTCGCACGGCTGTGTGTAGCTGCAGTGTTGTATTCCGAGAGCATACGAAAGAGACTGAGAAATGCTAGAGTTTTGGCTGTGATTTCCTTACCTTTGTTGTCATGTCAGGAAGCAATCATTGCCTTTATTATTACTGCAACTCTCATCATCTTTGCTCACCTCTCCCTCCTTATCCCCTTCCCCCTTCCCCCGTCCTCATCCCCATATGTCTTTTTCCCCTCAACTTTCTCCTGTGATAACACGCATGCTGTATAGTGTCGCCTCATTATCTTTGCTTTCCCAACCTTACGATCTCCCCACCCCTTTTCTCCCTCTTTCTCATCTTTTTTCCTCTGTACTATGGCTTGCGGTAATGGGCATAATATCCTTTTACTCTTCATTCCTTGATCTAAAAATCCCGTTTTGATGGTGTTGTTGTGCTCGGTTTCTTTTGCAGCATATCGTGCAGAAACTGGGATTGGGGTGTTCATTAGAGATCGATGTTTTCTTACTTCAACATTTTGGTGGCATGCAGCCTCCTCTTGGTTGGTTGCTACAGGGTGCTTCTGGTAACTCCTACTTTTTAACTACCCTTCTTTTTTTCTCAGTCTGTTTGTCTTACTTTTTCCATGCACTAAATGACTGTTATTGTCTCGCTGATGTGCTTCTCTTAATACAAAACTTTAAGGTCAGCACGGTACTGTTGTTGCTTCTCTCAACATTCTGTGAATGTGTGAATGCACCAGACTTTTCTGTATGCTTCATTTATGCCCAAAATGCTTCTGCGTTCAGTTCCTTATACCTTGTTTCATTGAGTCTAGCATAGCAGGTAGTTCGAGGGCGCCATCAGTATGTCTTACTTCTTTTCGTTTCCTCTGTTGTTTGTATTTATCTATCACACTTTTTCCCCAGTGCTAAGTTTCCATTATTGTGAGGATTTGCTAGTCTCTAAACTGGCATGAATAAAATGTTAGTTTGTTACCTAAACACTTGACATTGTTCAAGGTGGTAGAAATATGCTTGGGTGGTTGGCAGGTGCTCTGGCATGATTTGCTCCTTCTTTCCTATTAAACATCTATCGTCCTTATCTCTCCTTCTTCTTTTCTGTTTATGTTACTCTTTTGTAACACCTCTAATCTTCATTACTAAAACTTGTTGATATGTGAGAAAAAGGAGTAGGGAAAGAAACTAGATGTTGATGGTAACAGTCGCAAACCATGTCAGTCCATGAGCATGTAATTGCTACTTTAAAGAAAAGCGGTGTGCTAGTACCAAATGTGCAGCTGAAAATGGTATACACATTTTGTGCTATATAAATATATCATGCAAAGGGGTGTCCATGCGGTCTTTTTAAAAAAAAATAATCTTAAACTAATTTTCGATAAACACGGTTTGTGACTGTTACTGTCAATATATAATGTCTATAGTGTGAGAGACTTATGTATTCTTGGGGGGGGGGGGGGGGGGGGGGCAGTACTTATGTGACACTGTTGTATAACTTGTGTATATGGACAATCGTAGAGTGAGTGGGCTGTTGGGGGGATGGCAACACAGGTGGGTCTTTCTTCTTTACTTTCCCAGTTTTGTATCTGATCTATCCGTCAGTCTTGCTTTCTCCCAGCAATGTATCAATGTGCTTTTCTTTATTCAAATTCTAGTAGAGATGATATGAAAGTAATGTTCAAAGGGAGTGGTTGGAAGGCGCCACTGGCAGGTCCTACTGCTTTATTTCTGTTGTTTCTGTCTGTCTGTCTTATTTTTTCCCATTATTGTGTCGATGTTCTTTCCTTTACTGAGACACAAATACTGTCCCCGAATTACAATAAAAAGTTGTTATTGAAGTGAAATAACCTATTGATTTTGTGGGCACAGTCGGACGTATGACTCAGTCACCTTCACAATGACCCTTTTGCCCTACCTGTCAGATCTTTTCATTTTATCTGTTCTGTCCCTCATGGAGCTGTGCAGCTTTGCAGCAGCTTACACACTAACCAATTGTCATTCGTGTAACCTATAAAGTGAGCTGAATGTCTGCCATATGAACATATGCTGTCTGTGGAGATGTAGTTGTGAACTTCCATCTTACCTCCAAAATGATGTGAGGTGATCAGCTGATCAGGGCTGCCTTGTGTTTTGGTCTTTTCAAATTGCCTGTGCTCTTCTACAAGTTGCCATGCAATATACAAATGTCTGCTTTTTAATGTAGAGTTTTGCTTCCTGGATACTTTTATGTTATGTTTGTCCATGTTTTGATGCAATTATTTTTAGCTTGATTTGTGTTATTACAGCTTTACGTGCGCTCTTCCCGATGTTTTTTATCTTTTTCTTTTTTAGTTTTTGCTACAGGGTTGTTTTCCCCTGTACCCTCCCCCATCCCCTCCAATGGTCAGTGTTCCCACGTGCATGTGTGTGTATGGGGGGGGGGGGGTGTGGCGGTTTTCTCGCTGAATACAGTTGTTATTATCAGACTTTATCATGGCAAGTGAAAAATGTGAGTTTGGACCCTGAGTGGGGATGAGGAGGCTTTTATATTTACAATTGAGTATTTCTGTCTGTCTGTTGAGATATTGTACCCCTCTCAACACAGGTTGGCTCTGACAGTCGGTCAGGATTAAAGCGGCCTGCCTCTCAAATAATGTAAATTGTGTTGATGGGGGCTTAAAACCAGTTACAGTTACAATTATGTCTTTTAGCTCCCTGAATGTAGGCAGTCTATGCTCTAGTATGGCTTGCTCCTCATACTTCTTCTATGTCCTGGCTGCCGGTATCAGCTGCTTCCTAATAGCTTTCTTACCTAACGCTATCAATGACAGTTATGCCATAAAATCAGACTAAAACATTTTTGCTTGACAAATTAATGATGCGTACACAGTTGTTTTATCTGAGAAGACATCTTGGTTTAGTTGTGTGGATTGGGGCATAAAAAGACAAGTGCACTTTTACCCTTTTGTTTTGAGACGACGCTAGCCAGCTTGGGCAGATTTGTACGTCTTAAGTCAAGCAAACGAAAACTCCGATGGTAGGTGGAGGGTGCCATTGGGAGGTCCTACTTCTTTTTTTTCTTTCTATTGTTTCTGTTTATTGCTGTATTGATATTAATTTTTCCCAGCTTTTAAACCATAGTTATTGTGTCTATGTGCTTCTCTTTGCTCATGGTCTACTAGATCTAGAAGTGCAAAGGATACAGTACAGTAAGTGGTTGACCTATTTTATCATCTTTGTCTGAGACCAAAGAAATGTTTTATCTTTGAGTTTCTGTCTGTTTGTGTCTTACTTTTCCCTGCCCTAAATGACCAGTATTATTTTGATTTGATGTGCTTCTCTGTGCTCAAACTCAAACTCTCAAGAAAAGGAGAATGCTGTAGTCTTCTTTTTCTTCTCCTCTATGGCATCACACTTGAAGTCTGGTACCACAGTTCTTCTGTTGGCCCGTATAGCTTCTCCTGTAATTTTAATGGGTTGACCTAATTTCATGTGTCAGGTCTGAGATAGCTATCCATATGAATTAATATTACTCAAATAAATTCATACTTTTTTCCTTTGCATCTTCTTTTTGCGCGCGGGGGGGTCTCCGCACTTTTTCCGTTATGTCTGAAGTGTTCATGCTTGTGTGGTCATCTGCATGTGTGTGGGTGGATGGGGGTGCACCACCTGGCAGGTTCTACTTCTTTACTTTTCTTGATTATTTCTGTCTATCTATCTTGTCTTCCTTTGTCCCTCAGCACTAACAAAATGTTACTGTACCGATTTGCTTCTCTTTACTCAAACAAACAAACACTTTTTCTCCGTGAATTTTGCTCATGGCTGCCATTTCAGAACCACCTGCTGTATATTTGCAATTTCTGTATTCAGTGACTTAACCATAGTCATATACGTACGCTCTTTTTTTTAAAATGCATATTCCAACTCAAATTGCCCTCTTCTCTTTTTGAAGATTTTCTTACATTATGTGCCAATTATACCTGTTGTTTCATCAGCAGGAAAAGAATAGGGTCTGAAGGTGCAATGATGGCTGGTGGCCCGCTAAAAACAGCTAATTTAAGCGTGTTAGTCACCTGCTTTCTCGACCATTGAGGGTTTTAAATCCAAGAGATCAGCAAAACTAGCCTGGCCCCAACAGAAACTTGGTCTTTGGAGCTACTTACCGTCCTCACCTATAATATGAGCAATGTTTCCAGAATCTAAGGTTCAAGAGTATAACTCACTGTTATATGCAAGATGTACAGCTAAAAGCTGGCTCAGCAAAGAGCGAGCGATGGTGAATACAAGTTGGCAATTTTTTTTAACCCAACGTTAATACTTCTTCATTGACCTGCTGATGTATTTTTCAAAAACTGACATATTTGATGACAGACTAATACTTGATTGCACGCATATTGAGCTCTCCCCCCACCCCATGATATTAGGAATTCACCTTGTAACATACATGCCACCTACAAAAATGGACAGACTTTGGAGTCAAAAATATATCACCCCTATTATATGTAAAGTCGTGTTACAGTACACAGTTACAGATGCGTAGCTGGATAATAAGTGTTTCTGGTGGAACGATTAGGCTTTTTGTTGTCAGGTGCAGAAGGTGCGAGTTTAATTACTGAGTGGGGATGTCTTTCCTTTAGCACCTTCATCTCTCGGCTAGGAAGCACTGCAATCTGCCTCCCAAGTTATCTTTATTATGGCTGGGGGGGGTACAAAAATGTGTACAAAAGAAAAATAAAAAAAATAATTTGTGAGGCATCATGGTGAAATCAGGGGCTCGTCAAAATAATGAAATAAAAAGAATCGACATCTGTTTGGCCGCCGGGCAAATTTTTTTCTAATTTTCTTTTTTTGACTCAACATCTTTCATGTCCATCTTAGAACGCATTTCTGTGCGGATTTTACAGAATAACATTGATGAAAGGCACTAAAAATGTTAGACTATGGAAGTTACTTCTATTCAACATAGATCAATATTTTTTTTTTGATCAAAAGGAAGGCAAATGAACGGGCTTTAAGATAATACCAAGAACCCCATTTGTCCAAAAATTGACAAACGCCTGATTCTACCACGTCATGACACATTTGATGTTTCTTTTTTGAGATCTCCGCAACAAAGACTGTTCAGTGATTTTTTTTTGTTGCCATAATAATATTAATCAGTTTGCATGCCGTACATTCTGTAGTAAAAGGTCAGAAAGAAAATAATGATAACTTCCCTTCTTAAACAGCTTAGCCCCCCATTATCATCTCCCGCCACTCATTGCACCTTGGCTTCTTCTCTTTTCCCTCTGGTTCTGTCTGTGGCACTTGTGACCTTTCATTGTTTATCCACCTGTCATGTGACCTTTACCATGTGGCCAACCATTGCTGTATCACCTTTATTACTTGTCCACTTTGTCATGTGACTGACCTTTGTCATGTGACCTTTTATGATGTGTCTAGTTGTCATGTGACCTTTTATTATTTGTCCAGTTGTCATGTGCCCTTACGAACAGATTGTTCTCAGCAGTCTTGTGCCTTTCCCCCATCCCCTCTACCCCTGTTGTCCGTTTGTTCTAATTTAAAGACAAAAACGTCCCGCCCGATAGACTGGAAGGAAAGATATTCTTTTGTCTCTTTTGAAAATGGATTTTTTAAATTCTCAATTCCCTCTCTCCATCCCCCCCCCCCCCCCCTCCTTCCCCTTTTTTCCCCAAGTCATCCCTTTACCCACAAACTCTGCAGCAGATGTCTACCATTGAATATGCCATCACCGTGTCTTGCTTCTCCAAATATTACTAGAGGAATTGTAAACAGTTATGTGCCTCTTGAGTCCGAATCATAGAATCATAAGGTGTCTTAAATTATCCTCTACGGTCAAGATAAGTAAGATAAGATAAGATAATACTTTTTTTGTTCCTGTGTGAAATTTTATGTTACACACATGTAGATATACACAGAATTTGAATTATCTGTTACTTATAATAAAGAATTTCAATATTAAGAGAAAAATGTAACTGACAATTTTACGTTTAGAAATTGATCATAGATTTTAAAATATTTATATACGTATATTTTTTGATTTTTTTGTGCAATATATTATGTGCTTAGAATTTTTTTAATCAGCAGTAGTGCAAATTAATTTACCTTTAATTATAGATAAATAATAACAATATTTGGCCAGGGTTGATAAACATCTCCGTCTTCTTAGACTTTCATCTCTTGTTGTTAACTACTAACAATTTTTCTCAGAATTGTACTTTTTTACCTGGTAGTTGGAGGGCATTGCTGGTACATCTTACTTGTTTTTCTATCCCTCTATTATTTCTGTCTATCATGTCCTACCCTCCCCCCCCCCCCTTCCCCTCTCCCTGCAGTAAATGACCATTATTAACACACCTCTTTACTCGAACTAACAAAACATAACAGCTTTTGAAAACCATTATAGCAGCAGTTGTAGTCGTGGTGGTAGTAGCTATGTTTAGGATAGATGTAGTAGTGGTTGTAAAATGTGTTTAAGATATTCTTTCAAAAATAAGGAAAAACCATAGATTTTCTTGTGGTCAGTTTATCTAGCTGTGAAGAGGGTGAGATGTGGCATCACCTCTATTGTCTGTCCACTTTGTTCAGTCTCTATGGTTGTGAGTGAGGATTTTTCTCATCCCTTTGGCCTTACTCATACAACATGTGCGTGGTGAAAATTGTTTCCGTCTCTATTACCCATTGGCAAGCAGTGAATACAGAATGCAGTTGGCGAGGGAGGGTTCAAAATTAAGAAAGTCTTTATTCTTTATATTTACATACCTGTGTCTTCTAACAACTTGTTTTGAGTTTAGCACTTTTGATGAAATGATGACCAGTGTCTGTAGTTAAGCGCAGCTCCATTGCATACAGGAGACCCGAGTTTAATACCCGAGTGGGTAGAACCTTCTGAGCTCGTATTGGCCCTGACAGGAGGAAGGGTCAAAGCCCTTCTCATAAATTATCTACATTGTGTCAAAAGGGGCATAAAAACACCAACATTTGAAAAGGTATGACACTTTTATGTGTTGGACTGTTTTGGTGTAACAGTGAGATTCTTTGGACTTGCACACAAGAGAGATGGGCTCAGTACCCATAATCTGTGTTATGGGATGTCCTTTTCTGTCTGCTAGGATACTGTATCTTCACTCGATAGCCCAGGTTGGCCATATATAGTGTCTGCAGCCCACCCTCTGAAATTATCTAAATTGTGTTGTTGGAGACTTATTGACTAATAACATTTACAATTAAATCAAGAGTGATAAGTGTGCGTATGTGTATATAATATATATATATATATGGTAGCCTACAGTTTCATATTCAGATATTTGGGTCTGAGTTAACAGTCAAAAAGTCAGCCAAGAAGATACTGGAGAGTCCATGAGAACATTTTTTTTTGGTTGGGGGGGGGGGGGGATAAGTCATAATCATTTTATCAGATAATGTTACTCTCTTTCGGGTACCTAAGGATGAAGGGGAAGGGGTTGAAACAAATAATCCTGTAGTTTTTGATAAGTGATTGTTGATGAATTATTGTACTTTTATCGCCAATTGGCTAGGCAGTTGAGACCTTGTATTTAACTCTATGTGCCTTGAATGTGTAGGACGCCCTCTCTATAACTGTGCACTATCTACTCTAGCAATAATATACCACCATTGATATTTTCTTTTGTTGAAGATTTGCTGTTGTGTGTTGTTGTTGGCTGGTAAAGAGGATGGTGAGGTTTTGTTTGTTTGTTTGCTTGTTTTTTTGCTTTCCATCTTGACACCCAATATGTAATTTCCTTGTGTGTTTTCGAGTGATGAGAGAATGGGTACGGAAGGCACCACTGGTTGGTCCTTCTTGTCTTTTCCATCTAGTGTTTCCGTCTGTCCGCCTTGCTCTTTCCAAGCACTAAATAACAGTTACTGTATAACTGTGCTTCTCTTTACTCCCGACTAACAAAACAGTGAAAGAGACGGCCACTTTCCCCAGTTCTTTGTCTCTTTCACCAAATAATCCTATGTACCAGCACCAGTAGTGTAACTGGATACTTTCTTTGCTCTTGCATTCAAAAGACGGGAGTTCAGTTCCCAAATGCAGAAGTGGGTGGTTGGCGGGTGCTCTGGTGTGGTTTGCTTCTTCTTTCCTATCAAACATCTATCGTCCTTATCTCCCCTTCTTCTTTTTTATGTTTGTTACTCTCATGTAACACCTCTAATCTTCTGGCGCTCATATGACCTTCTGCAGTTGCGAGCGCCGTAAATCATGTACCAAAAAAAAAAAAAATACCAAATGCAGAAGTTTTATAATTTTATCAATATCTCCATCTGTGGGGAGAATTTTTATCGAATATCTCCCGTCTTTCTGCTGGGATCTGTCCCTTTCAGCCTTGACACACTGGATGGAAGCAGCCTGCTTGCTAAATGATTGAAATAGTATCGAAGGAGGCATAAGACTTCTACATTTTTCAAAGGTACCCCTTAGTGAGCTGTTTACTTTTAGTTCATTTGTCCCTGGCTACTCAGTTGTTTATGCACATATGTATGTATACATGTTTACTCTCAAAAGACTTGAAATTCAGAAGAAAAAAAAAATAGATCTTTTTAAAGTATTCTTAAACAAGAGTGCCCATTATTGTTGTCGTTATGTGTGAATACCACAGCGATTGTTGCTATTATTGCCAATATTATTTTCTCTCATGTCAAATCTGATATAGGCCTACTTAGATTTATTATTTTTGTGGTTGTTGTTTTTTTCTATGATACTGGTTTTTGGAATGTTAGCCTATTTTCCTATTGCCCTCATGTCGGCCATACTCATTCCTACCTTTGTCTTCACTATCGTTATTGCTATAGTTATTGGTGTAGTTATTCTAAGTCTCCACATCATTATTACTATTTTATTATTATTCTATTATTATTATTATTATCATTATTATTATTGTTGCAACTATTACAACTTTTTATATTATTTTAAATTTTCAATCATTTAAATAATTATTGTTAATATTGTTGCTATTATAATAAATATTATTATTGTTGTTGTTGTTACTGTTATTATTCTTACTATTGTTAGAGCTATCTTTGTTTGATTGTCATCTCTATCACCATTGTTACTCTGGTTACCGTAATTTTTATTGTTTCTTTTCACCAAAACCACAACTGTAGACATCCTACTTTGGTCATGTTCTGGTGGCTACCCTCATGTTTATATGCATGCCGCCTCAATTTGTGTGAGTGTGTGTGTGTGTGTGTGTGTGTGTGTGTGTGTGTGTGTGTGTGTGTGTGTGTGCATCGGTCTGTCTGTCTGTCTGTCTTGTTCATTGCCAGACTTTTTTCCCCACTTGTCGCCCTTGCCTCATTCTCACACAACGAACCACATCTCTACGTTTAAGTCCTTACCGATGCTTTATTCTCTATTTTGTATGTCACACATCCCTGTCATGACCTTTGATCCATTTATTGTTGCCCTTTTGTATTACTGGGGACTTTTTTGTAACTCAACTGCCCCAGTCTTTTTTCTTTTTTAACTCGACTGAGCGGTGTCTGTTGTGTTTTGGTTGGGCTCTTTGCCGTTGCTTGTGGGAGATGTGTGTTCGATTCTTATGTGAAGCAGTTATGTTATTGAGCGTCTCTGTCTGGCAGCCAGTACGTTGTGTTCCACTCAGCCTGGGTTTGCCAGAACAGGCAGGGTGGAAACAGCTCGCCTCCTAAATGATTTTAATCACGTCAAAGGGGGTTAAAAACCTTTACAATCAGTTGTATTAACTTGACTGCCCTCATTGATTTTTTAAAAAATGAGAATGTAAAAAAAAGTATTGCTTTTGTGTATATCTTTTTTAATTTTACCCCTGTTGTTTGCGCAGGTGCTCATTTATTGTTTCGGTGTTAAGAGAAAGGATTGTTGCTCTGTTACAGAATGGACAGAGCAGAGAAAGGAGATACAGAGAGGGGGGGGGGGGTGAAAGAGAAAGAGAGAGAGAAAATCTCAGATATGTCAACTGCATGATTTCTGGAGTCTATGTTGGATGATAGTCCAGCCTGTCCAGTTTAGTTTTGTCCTCAATTTGTAAGACACATTTGTGTAGTATGTTTCAGATTCCTCTCTGTGTCTACATCATTTTCTCCTCATACCTTGTACATCCATTGAACTCTCCTTCCATCATTTCTGTCTGTCGTTCTTGCTCTTTCCCTGCGCAAGATGACTGTTCTCTTTATGTTTAGTCTAACAAACATTTACATAGCTGCAAACCAGTATGCTAAAACCAATTTTCATATCACAAAGTATGTATACCGTACTCTAACTGTGAAGTGTATAGAGCGTGCTGTAGAGTGTGGATTTGTGCTATATAGATGCTGTTATTATTATTATTATTATTATACTTTGTTTACTAGTAATGCTCCTCATGAATTTGTAGATACTGAAGAAAATTTGTGTCACGACACGGTGGAATCAGGCGCTCGTCAATTTTTGGGCATATGGAGTTATTTGTATTATCTTAAAGCTTGTTTATTTGTCTTGCTTTCAATGAAAAAAATAACCATAAATGTTCAGAAGGGGATAAATTTTTTATTGAAAAAGGTGAGGGTTACCTGGATTCAGAGTTGAAATTAGTGAGAAAATGGCAGCCAAAATTTGGTGACTACCATAGCTGAAGAGTCCTTGGAAACTGTAAATTTACTTTTTTTTTCTGCATTTATTCAACGTTTTTCCAATAAAATCCACACAGGAAGTTGTTTTAAATGGACATGAAAGGTGTTCAGCCGAAAAATAAAATTTAGAAAAAAGTTACAAAATGGCTACGATTTCATTATTTTGACGAGCTCCTGATTTCACCACAATGAGTTACATTTATAAACTTTCAAGATCGAATTTGCGATTAATAATGAGAACGAAGCCCATAAGTCAATTGGAAAGATCTTTGGCTACAGGTCTACCTTTAATAGCTTGAATGTATTAAATGCAGAAAAGTGTTTTATAAAGGTTTTGGAGAGGGGTTACTTGTACAATGTCCACAATCTTGACCCATTAGGGGGGTAGAGTCTTGTTTTTGGGGGTTTTGAAAAGTTGAGCATACTCTCTCTCTCTCTCTCTCTCTCTCTCTCTCTCTCTCTCTCTCTCTCTGTCTCTCTCTCTCTCTCTCTCTCTCTCTCTCTCTTTCACTTGCTCTCTTTCACTTGCTCTCTCTCTCTCTTTTTTTTCTTTCTTTCTCTCTCTCTCTTTCACTTGCTCTCTCTCTCTTTTCTCTCTCTCTCTCTCTCTTTCTCTGTTTCTTTCTCTCTCTCTCTCTCTCTGTTTCTTTCTTTCTCACTCTCTCTCTGTTTCTTTCTTTCTCTCTTTCTCTCGCTCTGTCTTTCTTCCTCTCGGTCTCTCTTTTTCTCTCTCCATCTCGTTCTATCTTCCTCTGTCTCTGCCTCTCGCTCACAAATAATTGTCCTTGTAAGATACAAATAATTCCTTTAGGCCCTATTTTTCTGCAGAAAATCAGAACACCACTTTTCAAAACACACCCATCTATTTCGTTTGTATGTTTTTCTGGTGTTGAGCTGTTCAAGGGGCTCTCACTCTACAGCTTAAGGAATTGCACCCCTTACCTTTTACCGTGTTGTTTTTCAGGCGTTTTACCATATCAGGGTCTGTGTATTCAACATTTACAATAACTTTAACTTTATACTGTCTGAGACACCTTCACCTTATACTTGTGGGAGAGAGTCTTTTTTTTTATATTTGCCCCCCCCCCCCCCCCCCCCCCCCCCCCCACACACCCCTTCAACCCTGTGATCTACGGATCACTGTTTTCTGTCAATCGATACGCAGCAATGCAATATATCTTTCGAGCACCTTCTACCCATGCCTTTAAATTGTTCACCTTATGTGTGTGTAGTGTGTGTATGTGTGTGTTTATGTTTATATATATATATATATATATTGTTTGTGATGCTGGCAGGAATCGGAGCGTGGTTGATTGGCAGGTGCTCTAATGTGGTTTGCTCCTTCTTTCCTATCAAAGGTCTATCATCCTTATCTCTCCTCCTTTTTTGTATCTTTGTTATTTTTTTGTAACACTGCTAGTCTTTGGCACTTAAATGACCTAATTGTGTTGCTAGTGTTGTAAATCTCTTACAAAAACCAAGGAATAGTGCCGTAAGTCTTGGAAGGGTACAAACATCAGAATAACAAAGAAGATGCAATGGGATCATAAGGCACTAACATCTCTGAACAAGTGTGGCCCTTCGGCAGTTACCTTCTTCAGTCATCTTGTCTGTTATCGAATCTGACAGCACTGCTTTTTTACACGTCATTGTGGATATTGAAGAGTGCCACTATTATGCCCTACATCTTTTCTTTCCCTCTGTTGTTTCTGTCCGTTTGTCTTGCTTCTTCCCTGCACTGTATGACAGTTATTGTGTGGATGTGCTTTCCTTGACTCGAACTGAAACTGTGTACACGTCATATACTGCCAAACACTAGCTTGCCACGCCATTTGTTTGTGTGTACTCTTTCAAGCAAATTGGCCTGGAACCCTCTCTACCTGCTCTCTGCACCATCTGCTTTTTTTTTTTTTTTTTACTATTTTAAGTTCAGAGAAGATGAAAATGTGCACATGTCTGTGTGTATATACACACGCACATGCACATCCAGATACACATACTCACATATGCACACTCTCTCTCTCTTTCTCTCACAAATACACACACATGCACATGCACACACACACATACACGCATGCACGCACACACACATACACGCTCGCACAGACAGACGCACTCACACACACACTCAGACACATATATACATGTGTATGTATGTGTTTGTGTAAAAACTTTTATATTTGACGGGTGCTCTGATGTGGTTTGTTCCTTCTTTCCTATCGAACATGTATTGTCCTTATCTCTGCTCCTTCATTTCAGTGTTTGTTACTCTCTTGTAACACCTCTTTTCTTAGGCACTTAAATGACCTAATTGTGTTGCCAGTGCCGTAAAATGCTTAAAACTAAAGCACTTATATTTAATGTGAGACTATGAAGCTGTGTGGGTTTCCACAATTTACTTGTGGCTAACTACAACTACTACTAATTTTATTATTCTGATTAATATGCATATTTTATTATTATCTCCTGAATGTATTCCATGTTTGCCTTTTTATTACTGACAATTAACTGTATACAATTTCTATATATAAGTAACTTTTTACAAATGTTACGACAATATTTTTACACCCTGAATGGTTTCACCTTCTGTTGTGGTTGTGTGTGGATGTGATATTACCCCTCCCAAACACCCCCCCCCCCCCCCCCCCCAACCTCTCCACTCAAAACCCAAATCAGACTCTTAATATTTGTTGATGAATGAGAAACGAGGTAGGAAAAAATTGAAAGGATCACTGTGATAGGTTTGCACTCAACAAACGTAGCTAATCCTAATCTAATTTTTTTACTTTTCTTAATATTTGAGGATCAGAGTTTTAAGAATACTGTCGAAAGTGTCCAAGAGGGCCATCCATTGTCGAGAAGAAAAGTGGTTGTCTTACACCGGTAGATGTCTTGGACAGTGTCAGTAAAATGTTTAAAAAACACAAGTGGGATATAGTCATTTGTACAGGTGATTGTCTTTAACAGGTTCAACTGTATTTACTTAGTGGTCTTCTAGGTCAAAAGTACTCTGTATAGATGCTATGGACACGTCAACTGACATACAGGCCTTGAACATCTTGTTCTGGTTGGAAAAAATGGACAGCTAAATTGGTAGAGGCCAACAAAGAATAATAATTTATCATACTCGGAGAACTTGAACATGTGCGTGATGGGAAATGACCAGGATAATAACGGTATTCTGAGAGCATATAAACGGAGAAATGAGTGACGAAATGTGACCGCCAATTTTATTTCAGATCTAGCATTTTAAGACAGGAGAAGAAAGAGACCTATGTTATGTCTGGTACTTATGTCAGCCTCAATTTGATGGTATTAATGTGTTTTCAGTCATCGAGCAGATAAATACTCACTCAAGCAAAACAATTTTTGAAATATATGTGGTTAGAGTGTTTATGTTCTACAGCTTGAAGTGTCAAGAGTTTTCTCCTACTGTTATGCCTGTGATATTCGTCAATGGTCTGATGCCTAATTATAACATGCTGGCATCTGTGGTGAAATTGTTATAATGTTAGGCGTTTTGCTGTTTCACACAAAAGACTTTAGTTTGATTCCCAAGCAGGGAAGTTGTTTTTTTTATCTAGTATCTCCATCTGTGTGCTGGGGTACCATGCTGGACTCAGTCCCTGTTGGCTCTTACATGCAGGGTTGAAGCAGCCTGCCTCTTAAAAGCAATTAAAGTTATAAAACTGGTGGTAAAACATAACCATTCGAAGCAATTTTGGTTCAATCAGAGCCTGAGAATAATAAAAACAGAGAACAGTGGAGCGTGTTGACTTGATGTGTTTCCAAGCTTTCCTTTTTTAGAATTTCTTGAGACCTGGTTGTCATTCTGGCTATCTAGATACTTGATTCTTGTTGAAGTTAGGTATTTATAGTCCTTATGTTTTATTCAGGGCTTTGTCACAAAAAACAATGCAATCAGTCAGTCTTATTAATATCACTACCATTTTTGATAATTTTGAGGTGTTTGAGATTATGAGATAATGCTGTAATTTCCGAGTGTTTTCCAGGAAATGTGGGTTGAAGTAATGTTTAACCCTCATGTCTGTGCGCATCAGGAAGATCACAGCATCCTGTTTCTTAATCTTTGGAGATATACCTAACCATGACCCCACTGCGAACCCATATGTTGTGCATCAAGCCAAACAGTTGGAAATGGGGGACCCATCTTTACTTTAATGATGTTGTCAGTGTTCCCTTTGCCATCAACGAGTGTGTACCAGTATGTGATTTTTGTTACTGTGTCCAATATATATATATACATGTATATTGATGCAGCGTATGTACTAAAGGTGAACCTTTCTTTTTTCTAAGATCTTCTTCAATTGATGCACATTATATTCTACATGTACATGCATTGGTTTTTATGCATAATGCCCGAGGAATTCTTGTTTTCCTTGCGTTTCACAAATTTTATCGTTTAGTTTTTAGCATAATAATCAAGCCACTGTCCCAGATTTGTCCAAATGTGTGGAAGGCAAGTTTTACTTCATTGCATTTTTGTTGCCGTCATTTTCTACATTGATGTTACTGCAAATGGTTACAGTATTTTTATTCTTTTTTTTTTTTTCTTTTTTTTGAGTTGACCAGACGATTGTTTGTACATTTGTTTACTTGTTTTTAGAGTAATTTTCCCAAAAGGTATCACATTGGACCATAATCAAATACAGGATTTAAGGTGCCACTGGGACAGTTTTGGCCTTCTCTATACATAAACATGGTCATGGATGTGTTGCGTGGTTCATGTGGTTTAGATATATTCACCCACCTCCTAATTGATTTAAATTGTGACAATGGGGAAGTGTAAAATATTTACAGTTCAGATATTTTCAAACTTTCAATAAATAAAAGTAAGGATGTGGTGACCGTTTTCTAAGCAGTCATTATGTTGGTTCTTGAACACTCAACCAGTATTTTTAACTACGGGACTGAAGTGTAAGATGAGAAGGACTTTCCAGAAACTGATTTTCAATGTCCTTGATGAACAAAATGCTGGTAGCTGAGATTATGATTCAGTGATAGGGTGTATTTTTAGTGAAACAAAGAACTTTCCATAGAACTTGAGTATTGAGTGTTTTCATCTAGGAGTTTATTGTCCAGAGCTCTTGTGTATGGGTCCTGTGGGCTTAGGGCACAATGAATTAATGAGTTAAATGATAGAACTTTTTAGTTCAATGAGATAACACTATAGATTCTTTGGGGAGGGGAGGGGGGAATGTACTCAGACTTACCAGAAACATAATGGGTAGAATAGAAACGGAAGATTTTCTACCAAATGTAACCAATGGCTTAACTACACACACCAATGTTAGCCAACATATGTGACACGACGCGATTGAATCAGGCACTCATTAATTTTGGGCATGTGGACTTATTAATATCATCTTAACGTTTGCTCATTTTTCTTGCTTTCGATGAAAAAAATACCCGGTACCTATTTATCTTGAATAGAAATTGAGATATCCCCGCAATTGAAGAAGGTGGAGATCACCTTGTTTCAGAGGTTAACTTAACGAGAAAAAGGCTGCCAGAGTTTGGTTATTTTCATAACTTGAGATCCCGTGGTATCTGAAAACTGCATTGTTTGTGCCTTGAATAAACGTGTTTCAGTCAAAATCCACACACATGTGTTCTTGAATGGACAAAAAAGATGTTGAGCCCAAAAAAAAAAAAAATTTTTTTAATCAATAAAAATAACCAAACTGGCAGGAAAGTGCCAATTTCTTCAAAATTATTATTTTAACGAGTGCCTGATTTCACTGCGCTGCCTCACATAGGCCTATGGATCTTTTGCTTTTGCCAAGAAATAGAGTCGGAATTGTCCAAGACAGCCATCCACTGTCCAGGAGAAAAGGCTCTTAGACAAATGGTGTCTTGGACAATGTCATTATAATAAATTTTTTAAAACTTAATGCAAAGTTGGGAAGTGTGAAGTGATCATTTGTACAGGCGATTGTCTTGGACAGGTGGCTATTAGAGCAGGTTTGACTGTATAGGGGCCTAACATTTACCCTGTAGTTTATCTGGACTCAGGGTTTACAGGGAAAAACATGTAAAATTCTGATATAACCAAAGTCTTTATTTACATTGATGGCGAGAACACATCAATCCTTTACCAAACAGGGTTTGGGTTTTTTCAGGTTTTTTGTATTGTTTGTTTCCAAGTAGTGTATAATTTGTGTCAAATTTATTCCAAGTATGATGACTTAATTCACATTTTCCTTTAGAAGTTCCCACGCAACCATCTTTTTCTAACTCTATATGTGGTTTGACTTATAAATAACCCAATTTGCTATTGTTTTCCACATAATAATATACCTCATGACTTTTTTCCCCAACTACTAGTTTTTAATTTTATTCTCTTTTACTTTTAAACATTTTAAATTACTATTACCATTTATTATGACAGGTTATTCTTGATGCAATTTTTCCTTTAGAAGCGAGTATTTTGGATCACATAAACCTGCAGTTAAAGACTGAGAAAACGATTGACACTATATAATGCATTCTCCCTCTCTTTTTTTGGCTTGATGCTATCATTACAATTTAGAGTCATCAAATTCTGTGAAAATGTTCCAATGGCTTATTTATGCACACTTTATTATTTATCTTACAAATTTATTGTTGTGTACTGAAAGAAGAGGAATTCATTATTCTAAAGTTGAACATTTTCCCTGATCTGTTGTCTCAAAAGTAGGGGATGGGATAAGAGGGCATTGTTTGTAGCATGTTTTTGTCACTCTAACATTAACAAGCATGAATTTGTGAAATTCTTTCTTTCATCTTTTTCGTCCTTTTACTTTTTGAGGTCCCAAAAACAATCAAAACGTTCTTTTGCACCTGTGTTTAACAAGGGTTTTTTTTAAAATAATATTGTTTTCCTTCTATTAGATGGAATAGTTTTGTGTTTTAGCTGCTTTGGTTCCTTTACCCCTTTTTTTCTCTTGTCTTTGTTAACATCCAGCTGTGCAATAAAAATCCATCGCCTACTACAGCTCTGTTTGTGGAACGTGTTGTTGACTGTTGTTGTTGTTGCCATGTCATAGCCACAGAACTATTTTGTCCAAAGTGTACTAAAGTAAAGAGGCACTTATTTGGACGAAATCTAGGCGATCATAAATCAGGCAGCGCAGCCCAAGAACTACACACCTTGCTTGTGGGCTGGCACACCGGCCGCTCAGGCTTCGGCCCACAGCAAGCAGTGACCTTCGTAATGATAATAATGATTACACCGGCCACGGCTAGGCGGTCTCTTTCTCCCTCTCCCCTTCTCTCTCTCTCTCTCTCTCTCTCTCTCT
>NW_004797412.1:1074275-1076905 GCF_000002075.1 Aplysia californica
TAGTAGACTCTTTTATTTCTACTTCTAAACCTTCGAGATTACACAGGCCAAGCCTACGCTTGTAAGGATTCGTTTTGTTAAAAGTGTTGTTTAACATAAAGTCTAAGAAGTTAGCAAACCTAACACATTTTTCTAACGAAATGAAGCTTAAATTGACTTTTATATTGCCAATAAAAGATCATGTTTAATCACTTAATCATTTAAGTAAGGAAGTGGCTATCCTCACCCGGGGTGAGAATAAAAATACCCTACGATCGACCTCTCACCCCGGGTGAGACTTGCCAGCGTTGGCTATTCTCACCCGGTGTGAAACAAGACCTGTTTTTTTTCTAATTTCGAAATGCTTTCTATCGGTGTGGATGATCAAATTGACAAAAGCAAAGAAAAAAAGACGTTATAGCTCAAAAGTAAGCTAATTTGATCGTCTACAAAGATGTTATGGCTATTTCACTTTTCGAATCGAGCCGAACTACGCGGGTCGCCATTTTGTTTTGCCTGGAAGTTCTCGCAAGAACTGCTTCTGATCTACTCCTCCCCCCCCCCCCCCTCTCTCTCTCTATCGGCAATTTATTAAATCTGCAACCTGCAACTGCATTACAACTAGATCTAGATTCGAAACTTTAGTAAAGGCAGAGTCCAGGGAAAAACATCAACAAATCCGTGTGGTGCAGATGAGTACACAGAGACCAAAGCAATCTCTCTATTGCGACTATCACGGCACATCACTTTGCCTAATACATGTTCCGGTAGATCTAACTACCTATAAATAGATTGAAGTTTGACCCGTGCCAAAGGTTGGGATGTGGCTGACGATTCGGGATGTGGCTGCGGGTTGACGAAAGGGAAAAGCGCCTCGGCGCCCTCGGGGACTTCAGACGTAGGGAACGAAAGACGCGGGGATACCTAGGCTTCCTCAGTCCCAGGGCCATACAGCCCACACGACTGGCTCCTGAGGGCCGGGGTGGACGACCTTATCTTGATAAGCTCGCCTCGAGACCGGTCCTTATCTTATCGAGGATCGATGTGAAAATCGGCGATTGGCAGATGTTCTAATATTAATACGTATATAGGTGATGGACCAATTTTGCATTACGTTTCTGCGTGCCGATAGTGTAATAGTAATGTGTGTAGAGTGTAGCTGTCTAGTCTGTCTAATCCCCTAACCTCTTCATTGTTTCATTCAGTCCTCTTGGGTGCACACGTTTTTTTCGTTTGGATGTAGGCCTAGGCGATCATAAATCAGGCAGCGCAGCCCAAGAACTACACACCTTGCTTGTGGGCTGGCACACCGGCAGCTCAGGCTTCGGCCCACAGCAAGAAGTGACCTTCGTAATGATAATAATGATTACAACGGCCACGGCTAGGCGGTCTCTTTCTCCCTCTCCCCTTCTCTCTCTCTCTCTCTCTCTCTCTCTCTCTCTCTCTCTCTCTCTCTCTCTATCTATCTATCTATCTATCTATCTATCTCTCTCAATTGTTTAGCTTCCCTGTGTTTGTGTTTTAACTAATGGACATGTAAAACATTATTCTAGACAGACAAAAACGATGGAAAGACAGAAAGTTGAGTTGAGTTAGAGTTTTACGGAAATGGAGGGCACACACTGGTGGTTTTTTATCTTGACACCTTTTCATAGGATAAAATGTTTGGTAAGCTAGCAATCCATGCCCAACATTCTGTTTCATCCGAAGGAAATCCATACAAGGTCACTTTTTCTGCACCTTTCTGACTGTCATGGCCAGTTTTGCATCCACCAACTGAGCATTTTCTTCCCATTGTTGTTCTTATTCCTTCAGTTTATTTTGAAGGTGTCAGTCACAGTCCAACAGAGTCATAACCACACATGATGAAAGCAATAAATAGGCCTAAAAGAGAAGCATGTAAGCACTGTGAAAGAACAGCAGATATTAATATACAATGCAGGCCGGGAACAACACAAAGGAGCTCCCCCATAACTATGATCCGTATACTTTTCCCTACCTAACAAGGGTGGGCCCCTAGACGCTCAGAGTCTAGATATATAGATTTATATCTACATGGTCCTTTTAGCCTATTGTTTGTGTTACAAACTAATCTAAATCTAAAAGTAGATCTAGGGATAGGATGGAGAGTTAGTTTTTATTGGTTGTTTGCATAGAGAGGCTCCAAGTCAGTGAAGAGTGTGCGGATCAGGAGGGGGGCCTCCACAGTGTAGACATGGATTTTAGACAGATATGAATTAAACTTGCATGGTCAAAACTTCACTGTAGGTTTAATCTAAACACGTACACTGATGGAAGAGATATTTGATATTCACACAATCCAGATGATTTGAAAAAAGCATTGAGTACTATGGTGATGAAGAATCTGAAAATGAACAGTAGGCCTACAGTGCAGCCAAACAGCACTTCAAATTTGCGATCTCAAAACTGTTGGTCAATCTTAATTAATTAATTAATTAGTCACCACTTCTGTTCCTCAACACACACAATGATGTAGAAAATATTCACATAATCCAGATGACTTGAAAAGCAAACTGCATTAGGCAGATATAATCCAATGTCAAAGCATGAGCAAACAACAATTCAAACTGACCGCCGCACCCTGCGTAGGCTTTTATCACTACTAATGATCTACAAGGTTGTGGGCCTAC
>NW_004797412.1:1077680-1126646 GCF_000002075.1 Aplysia californica
AAAAAGGGCTCTATTTCAGTATAGGTCTCCATTGGATGTACATTGTGTTAAATAATGAAGCTATTCAGGTGAAAAATAAAAGAAAAGATGTAATTTAAAGTCGAAAAAATAAATATTTTTAAAAAATTAAGAAAATATTTAAAAACATGACCCAAAATTGCAAAATATTTTTTTAAAACCCATTTTTAAATGACTTTGAAATATAATTGATTGAAACGGGCGCTCGAAACTTTGATGGAAATGGGTGTAGGTTTCAAAAATGGAGAGGAAAAACTGTATGGTAGAACTGGGGAAAAATGGGGAAAATCTCACCCGCAGATGGCCTTAATCTAAACCGGCGCAATTATTTGTCTTGTTCGGAAATTGAACTCGGATCTTCGGCGTGAAATAGCCACGCACTAATTTGTTTTAGTAAGAGTTTTAAGGGAGCAAATATACCAAAACACTCGCCAACCACCCTTTGGCAAAGCACCTAACCATTACACCCCCTACGCCACTTTTCTAAACAATGGAGAGAGTTGATAGGAGAAAGAGAGAGGAACGTCATAGAGATAGAAGGAAAGAGCGGCGTGGGAAAGAGGTAAAGAAAAAAGGAGGGCAGAGACAGAGGGGGGGGAGGGGGAGGGGTCAAAATAGTGAGTTGTACTACGTTGAAATGCTGCAGTGTTTGAGTTTCTAGCGTATTGTTGTGATATCTCTTAAAATGGCTCTTTTTAAATTAGAGGAAGTCGTTGAAAAGGGCCCCCCCCCCCCCCCCCCCCCCCCTTTCCCCTTTCTCCCACAAATACGTATAGCATGTCACGGGTCGGCAAAAAACGATATCTGGGTTTTAAAAAATCAGTTTTTAATTGTCTCCATTTTTGGGTACGTGAATATCTAAAAAAAACCAAACAATCGATACACTTGATGTATCATTCTTTAAAAAGTCAAGAATTGGCTTTTAGAGGCTTTTTCCAGAGGGTACTCTTATACAAAAATTGGTGCGTTTTCTTCAGATATAAGCCTATAACTGAACCGTGGCAACTATCATGTGACCCCGTGTGACACTATCATGTTTAGCATCGCTGTGTTCCCAAGCTCCTCTCCATTCAAATCACTAAACCATCAAAACGATCAATATTTATGTATTTTTTGGTAGTTGAGCAAACATGTGCAGAACGGAGGACTCCTCTTCTTGCAAAATTTGAATTGTTTTGGGCAAAACGAATCGCTATTGCTAAAAATAATAATATTATTATGACGTCAATACTCTGTTGAAGAATCGTGATATGTTCGAGCCTCAGCTCGGCCCGACGTTGTGTCCTTGGGAAATGTATCGAACTCGAATGTCCCACTTGGCTCGGTCGTTTCGGAGATGGACGTTAAACTCGGAGGTCTGGCATTATAAATAATCTAACAGTGTTGATAAGGACGTTAAACCTATACTATTTCATTTTCACCTAGTCTGTCTGCCAAGACAAGTCTTCTTGTCCTCAAGAACAACTGCCACCTTCTGTCTGCAGCGGTAAATGTGAAGCAGCGTGGTGGAATCAGGCTCTCGTCAAAATAATCAAAGTGAAGAAACTTGCATTTTTCCACAGGTTTGTGAATTTTTATCAAATTTTTGTTTTTTGGCTCAACACCTTTCATTCCCATTAAAGAACTCATTTCTGTATGGTTTTTCTTAAAAACGTTGATTAAACGCACAAAAAATGCAAATTTTGAGTTACCACGGACTCTTAAGCTAAGGAAATAACTAATCTTTGGAGGCCATTTTCTCACTAATTTTACCTCTGAAAACAGGTGACCCACACCTCCTTCATTCACAAATATCTCGATTTGTATTCAAGATAAATGGATTTTCTTTTCATCTAAATAAAAACAAATGAAAGAAGCTTTACGACGATACCAATAACTCTACATACCCAAAAATTGACGAGAGCCTGATTCCGCCACGCTGCCTCGCAACTGTCTTAACCATGCATTGTACCACAAACACCGGTTGAGGAAGAGAGACAGAGGGGGGGGGGGCAGAGAGACACAAAGAGAGAGAGAGAGAGAGAGAGAGAGAGAGAAGGGGGGGACTCTGCATAAGTAATAGAGGGAGAGAGACAGACGCAGATGGAAATTAAGAGCGAAAGACTTAGATAGACACAGAGAGAGAAACAGAGAGACAGACAGACATAGAGGAGAGGAGAAGTTCGAGATGAACTGAAAAATACCTTAGTTTGTAAGGCCTATGTTTATATGGCACTATGGCGCTTTGATCAGTTCTTCACTCATTCACTTTTTCTGACCGGCGCTCGATATGACTAAGCAGAAGGAGATGGTCGACTGACTGCCTTGTAAGTCAAAGTACCACCACCACCAACAACAACAACAAAATCAACAACAAGAACAACCTCAACGAAAACGAAAATAAAAGAATAGCCATGTCCGTTCACGTATACAGAGGAAATTTTATTAATAAATTATTAAAAGCACCAGAAATACTAATATAAAAAGAAGCCTTCATTTCAAAACAAGAAGAAAAGTAAGCTAAACCTTCACATGCCAAAATAATCAGCAATTCCACATGTCATGAATAAGATAAGATAAGAACTCTCATTCTCTCTCTCTCACAAACACACACGCACGCACACACACACGCGCGCGCGCGCGCACTCACTCACACGCTCACACATACACACAAACACACACACAATGATAAGGTAAGACAATATGTCAACATAACATGACATAACACAACATGACCTAACATAACATAACATAACATAGCATAACACAACATTACATGACATAACATAACATAACATAACATAACATAACATAACATAACGTAGCATAACATAACATGACATAACATAACATAACAAACATGAAATGACATGACATAACGTAGCATAACATAACATAACATAGCATGACACAACATGGCAGCATGACATAACATAACATAATAAACATAACGTAAGACACACATTCACTCTCACACACGCGCATATACATGCACGCACGCACGCACGCATGCAGGCACTCCCTCTCTCTCACTCTCTCTCTCTCTTTCTCTCTCTCTCTTTCTCTCTCTCTCTCTCTCTCTCTCTCTCTCTCTCTCTCTCTCTTTCTCTCTCTCTCTCTCCTACTCTTACACACGCACACACATCTTCTCCACACATCACAATTTTTGTAAAAACAGCGAAGATACACATGCTCAAACAAATACTTACTCACACACCCACAGACATACACACTCACGCACACACATACACAAACACACACACACACACACACACACACACACACACACACACACACACACACACACACACGTGGCACGCGCGCAGCGAAGACACACAAACACACAAACACCAACGTAGATGCCTAACATAGTCCGAGGTTTACGACTTTAAAAAAATGTAAATTACGAATTGTCCGAGAAATGTAAAAGCAGCTCTTGCCAAAATTGTGTTAGCATCACTCAAATAACGATTGTCATGGCAACGCTGTCGGGCAGTCGGTTCTAATGACGCCATCGTTCCTGTATGCAGTCACAAACGGATGCTTCAAGACCTCGTCGGCTGAGTAACGGACTTGAGGGTCCACGACCAGGAGGTGCCGGATCAAATCCACGGCAGTGTCAGACATGGACTCGCGAGTGTTTTTAGGGATGGAAAAGTTCCCGCTGCAGATCTTCGTGAACATGTCTTGATAGCTGTCCCGACAAGTGAGGACCGTAGTTTGAGCGTGCTGAGCACAGTGGCCGACAAAGTGCAGACAGCTGAAGAGCATTTCATAAATGAGAACTCCGAGACTCCACATGTCGCAGCGGGTGTTGTGGGGCGCTGTTCTTCTCTGTGACGTGGATAGCAGCAAACCAGCGATCTTAGGTGCCATGTATTGCGGGCTTTCAACGGCTGACTTCAGGGCAAGCTTGG
The DNA here is from genome assembly GCF_000002075.1 of Aplysia californica. NCBI lineage: Eukaryota > Metazoa > Mollusca > Gastropoda > Aplysiida > Aplysiidae > Aplysia > Aplysia californica. Next base: position 1,081,595 of record NW_004797412.1, read on the forward strand.
TATGTCCTCTTTGAAGGGGTAACGTCGAGGAGGGGGCTCACTCGCGAAGCCAAAGTCACCCAGGACGAGTGGGGTGACCTCCCCTGAGGTGTGGCAGAGAATGTTCTCTGGTTTGGGGTCTCTATGCTGTGAGCAATCCCGTCCTTGTGCAGTGCCAGGAGCGCTCGGGCGACGGCGACGGTCACTCGTGAAGCCTGGGACTCGCTCAGATACGGAGTCGATGACAACATACTTCTCAGATCAGCAACTGATGCAGTCAGAACCGGCGGTGGAGGTATCTACATCGAGTGGATAGATGGGACAACAGAGAGCCATTCCATCCCCACAGGATCTTTATCCTCCAACTACAAAGCAGAAACATCAGCACTCGAAACAGCAGCCACCATTCTCTTGAATCACCAAAAATCTAAAACCAACACCGTCATCCTCACAGATGCAAAATCTGTCATACAAGCTCTCCAAAAGCCACAAACAGCTCAAGTACGACAACTCCTTTCACTCCTATGTGATCTAAACTCCCAGGCCAACACAACTCTGCAGTGGATACCAGGTCACTGTGGCTTTCATGGAAATGAAAAAGCAGACGACTTAACCAAAGAATGAGCCAAAATGACCAGATTGAAGATGGCATGGATCTCTCAGAGTCAAAAACACTAATAAAAACTGCTTTAATTTTAATAAGAAACAGATGGAAAAGGTTCCACCCTAAGCACAACAGACATGACCCCTCTACATACTAAATAGAGCAGACCAGGTCACAATCTTTAGACTCGGTTGTGGCCACAACAGACTCAGACACCATATGCACACCAAATTAAAAGTGGGAGAAACAGCGATCTGTGAATGTGGACACGACCAAGAGGATGCCAACCATATCCTTCAGCACTGCCCGCGCTATGCCACCCTTCGCGCACAGACGTGGCAGAATGTGGTTCCCCTTGAGAGAAAACTTTATGGCAGTCTTTCAGAGTTGAAGCGAACTACACAGTTTGTACGCGACATCGGACTGACTGTCTAGCTGCTGTCATCGAGAACGAGGAAGAACGAGGAAGAAGAAGAAGATCACCACCTGCCATTTTGTCGAACACCAGGAGATACGAATGTCCTGTTCTATAGAAATCCTCGAAATTAAGGATGTTTTCACAGTTTTTGTAGCGTCGACAAGTCTCGATCTCACTCAATACTCTATGGAGTCTTTTATCCCGACAGTTCCTCATGACTTTGACTGCGTATTCCTTCCCTGTTTCCTTGTCTCTGTATGTGGAGACAGAGCCAAAGCACTCTTGGCCCAGCTTTTCTCCCGTAGGCTCGAACAACGGACAGAAAATGTTACCATTCTGTTGTCAGCCATGTTTATTTCCCACGTTTTTCCTTACAGCTGCCGAGAGAGAGAGAGAGAGAGAGAGAGAGAGAGAGAGAGAGAGAGAGAGAGAGAGAGAGAGAGAGAGGAGAGAGAGAGAGAGAGAGAGAGGGGGGGTGGGGAGAGAGAAAGAAAGAAAGAAAGAAAGAAAGAAAGAAAGAAAGAAAGAAAGAAAGAAAGAAAGAAAGAAAGAAAGAAATGTTAAAATCTGATCGGACTCGAGTCTGAACAGATTTTTTAAAATCTGATCGGACTCGAGTCTGAACAGATTTTTAAAAATCTGATCGGACTCGAGTCCGAATAGAGCTGGCCTAAAAATGCCAACAATATCGGCCATGTAGATCTAGATCTAGATCCACGGGACACCATTGTCTTCTTGTGTCGACAAAGCTTACAGCGTCTACTTGCCAAAGATCTATAAGTTGGTCATCTCCCTTCTTTTTTCTCTGGGATTAGACCAATTGTCCTTGCGGCCGTATTCAATAGTTTATATCGATCTGGGGAAAAATATTATTGAAGGATCATTTCAAAGTACAAGTGTTGACGTGGACGATTCACCGGCCGTTGTCGTTAGAACGACTGTCGCTCGTCCGAGTGTTTGAAGTGAACGCGAGGTAGGCCTATGTACGACCATTAACATTGATTCACTTGAAAAACAATTTTGAGTTTAAGGTTGGGGGGGGGGCGCTACACCTATGAAGGCTATCTCGCGTATTAGTGGATCAAAAGTTACTAAATTTCACATATATAACAAGCACAGTAAGGAGTTTTAACATCTGTAACAAAATTTGAGGGAAAATGTTTCTTTTCCATTGATACGGTGGCCATATTGGATTTAGTTGACATGTCTTACGTAATTATTACCGCACATATTTTTCAAGGAAATAAATTGTTTGTTTGGGGGGTTTTTGCATGCATTTTAGCATACAATAGATCTACAAATCCGGTCATGAATTTTTCCTAAACGTACAAGAAAATTTTTAATGAATTTTTTCCTGAGGTAGAATTCACGCTTGCAAATCCGTGAAAATCCATACTCCAAACACCACCAACGAAAAAAACTTCATTTGAAATTCTCCTTCATTCTGTGAAAATTTCATGAAGATTGTATCAAAACTGGTGAAGTTATTTTTCAAAAGTATATAGAAAAACCACGTTTCGAGAAAACGGGCGATACAGAAAAATAAAAGATTGATTTTATGAAATGGTGGTGACAAACATGCCAAGTATGAGAAGAAAATAAAAAGCTTTACGGGGTTCTTATGCTATGATATAGTTGTAAGAGAGACTGAAGAAGCTAAAAATGCCTACAACTTGAAATCCGTAGTTTTTAGCCGAATTGGGACTTTCGGGGAGTACCCCCCCCCCCCCCCCCTTAAGTAAAGAGGAGCATATCGACACCATAGTGGTCAAATAATGCAGAAAAGAAGCAGGGCAGATAGACCAAGAAAAAATAAAGAGAGAGAGAGAGAGAGAGAGAGAGAGAGAGAGAGAGAGAGAGAGAGAGAGAGAGAGAGAGAGAGAGAGAGAGAGAGAGAGAGAGAATAGAAATAGTACCTACCAGCAGTGCCTTCCAACTACCCGTTCATAAAAAGGAACACAGAAGGAAAAAAAAACTGGAAAAGCGAGCACTTCTATGAGACAAAGCAAAGTTTCCCCTGAGCAAATTCACGTCAGGATAGTATTGTAATAGTTGTTTATTATGTTTTTCAACAGCATGAACACAATTTAATTGGCATCGCACGTCTTTCACGGTGCACATTCCCTAAGAACGTCATTATTTTATGTGCGCTATTCCCTGGATACACACGATTTTGGGGTATTTAAAACAAAAAATGAATCTTTACTGTTTTAAATCATAGACATCTGTATTTGATGTCAAAGAGAAGTTCGAGTCTTTGTCAACAAAGGCATACGTTTTCAACAATACAAAAGAGCGTATGAGGTAGACATTTTTTAAATTCATTTTAAAACAAATTATACACCCCAATACACACACGCACACAAAACAGTCGAATGGTCTTCATCAATGATCATGGCGCCTGTTGAGACAGGCGTGATCCATGATCAGTAGGTATAATTTAACTGAAACTATCAGAAAATTCAACCGAACTAGTGAAAATGTGCTGTTGTGAGCATCTTTCTGAACAGCTCAATATACCAAAGAACCAGTAGAGTAAGCTGCTTCTTTCAGTTCAGTTTTGAGTTGTACACATAAAAACCGCCAGGACACTGTGCAACGTTGCTAAAATCAGTATAAATCACCCACTAGGACTTTTTAAATTAGTATTTAGTCAAAAGATTTCTAGAACAGAGCTAACAGGTCTTTGCAAAAATATTGATCTGTTAAGACAAATTGATACAATAGTCATTGTGCAATAGCTGGAGAGTTTATGTTCGATAATTGAGGAGATATTTGACAATAAGTCAATAAGTTGCGCCACGAAATTTTGAACGCACTATATAGTGCATTGTCAGTTTCTGTTCACTACTGACACCCCAGCTCGGCACGCCTTTCCTGTGTATCTTTTCTACTGCCACCTAAATGTTATGTATCCAATGGTGTTTACCGGACTGTTTATCTTCAGTTCACCGGACACTTTTTGAGAACATGCCTCTCTTATTGTCAGGGATGTTACAAACTAAGAGTGTCTAATTTACTGGACTCCGTGACTCGTGGCCTCACCCACCAGCTTGGGGGGCAGTTTTTTTGGACAAAACTGGCCCTTTGTTCCTGCTGCTTTTATGTTTCTTTCTCACGCGTAAGTCGATATGTTACGAAGTGGTTCCAACACTTCATCAACTTGCTCCAGAAAGAAAAGTAACGTGGCCTCTCATTCAATAGGTCCCATGTTAAAAACCTGACAGCGATGGAAAATTTTCTTCTTTAAAAAAGAAATGTATTCTTTCACCTCCTTTCCTGCTCTCTAACTATATTCTGTCGCTGTTCGTCTCCACTTTCTACCCCCACCCCCTCACCTCCTGTGCCCCCCTCCTCTGGGCTCCGACTCTTTCTGCTGCTACTCCTTGGCTCCTTTTTACTAATCTCACTGCTGTCTTTCAGCCACACACATGATCTTATGGTGGGTTAGATCTAGCCTTCTCAGATACGGGCGAAAATCTCGGAGGTCCCGTTTGCAAGTTGTGCACGTTAAAGATCCCTTGGTGGTCCAAAATCGATAAAAGTAGGCTTCGACCGCCACTCGGGCAAAATTCAAAATTTCCTACCAACTGAAAACGTTTAATGTGTCCCGCACGCTCATATTATTTTATGCAGTTGCGAGCGCGTAAAACACACACAAAAAAAGATCCTTTGGTGGTCCTAAAATCGATAAGACCAGGCTTCGGCCACCACCCGGGCAAGATTCAAAATTAATTCCTACCAAACTGAAAATGTGTCCTGCGTGCCCATATGACCTTATGAGGTTGCGAGCGTCGTACAGCAGTTACGAAAACAAAAACAAAGTAAAAAATGAAAGAAAAGTATGAAATTCTCTTCACTTGAATTTGAATAGTCTACAAGGGTTTTTTCCTTTCTTTGAAACCGGTTTTATGTTCTTTGAAGTTCCGACATTTATTGAAATGCCGAAAGAGTATAACACTCTCTCTCTCTCTCTCTCTCTCTCTCTCTCTCTCTCTCTCTCTCTCTCTTAAAATGTAAGTGTAGAATTTCTACACCCCCACCGACATTATTTATACATGTATCATTAAGGTGGCGGGCTTCCGACCATGCCTGTCACAAGGGCCAACGCGGATTGAGAGGGATCCAACGTGCCAGCAGAAAGTCCGACGAGATACACGGTAGGAATTTTTTCCCCACGCAGGAATCGAATTCGGGTATCCAGCGAGCGACACCGAAGCGGCTAACTGCTATACTCCCCCACCTCCTCTCTCTCGTTTCTCTCTCTATATATATATATATACACATGTATATCTCTATCTATCTATATACATGTATATCTCTATCTATCTATATACATGTATATCTCTATCTATCTATCTATCTATCTATCTATCTATCTATCTATATCTATCTATCTATATCTATCTATCTATCTATCTATCTATCTATCTATCTATATCTATCTATCTATCTATCTATCTCTCACCTGACATTAGAGGAGTAATGGTCAGGTTCTTTGCTATTGCACGTAAAGGGACTTGAATTAGAATTAGACTTCTGAATGTTGATCCTCCTGGGCACAATTAGCCAATGCTTTCTACTACAGTCAAAATCGATAAGTATTGTTTTTCTGTGTTCATGCAAACCAAATAATTCTATGGGCCTGTCAATCTTGTTTTTCCTGCATGTTCTTGACACCTGTGTTTTCTTTGGTATAGCTTCTCCCTCACCATTCAACCAAACATTAACCCCGTGGAGATCTTCAAACCACAGCAAAAACAAGGAATCGGGAACGGTAATGTTACATTGCAAGTCTGGTCATGAAAAGACCACCCACTTTGCAAGGAGCAGAGTAGTACGGGAGAAGAACGGGGAGCAGAAAAAAAATATTGATGAATAGACAGCATCACTGAATGGACAGGGTAGCCTTCAGCACTATATTCTAATATTATAGTCTGGTTCAAAGGAGATCGAGGTGGCACTCCAAAGACTCTACTCAGGGTACAACACGTTTTTTTCCCCATCGGAAGGGAACCAGTAGTAGAGTCTAATTGCAATCTTATATCTACCTAGTAAGGTTTAGGGGGAGAAAAAAAGCCATCTTCTTCGGCCTCTTTTGGGCACGTGCACTAATTGTCCTAATTCCTAATGACATTTTCAATATCTACGAAATCAGGTAATTCACCGAGAAGGCAAACTTGTCTAAATCTCTTTAGTCTTGGAGGAAAACGATTTCCATTATTAAGTCTTCGTGGCAAATGAGAAAGCGTGCTATTTTGTTGATTCGTCATATAGAATTAGAACTAATTAATTACAGTCGAGCCCGTTGGCCTCTTCAGCTTTTCGTTTCTCTCACTCAAGAAGGCATAAACAGATTCAAGTTTCGATTGTGTAGTTTATAGAAAAAAATATGTAAATAAATTATATTTGTTGTTGTTATTGTTGTTAACAAAGAAAAACAACAAATTGCCTGGTGGAACACTTCTCCTAAACTAACATTTTCAGAAGAGGAAAAATTTGAAACTGTAACGGGTTATTCTTCGCAGAACGAAAGATGAACATTTTCTTTTTTTAAAATAGACCAACTTGACTTAGCAGAATTTAGCAAGTGAGAGGTCGATATGGGGCCGATGACCCTTTTTTCAAGTGAGGCATCATCAAACTTACAGTTACACTTACGGGTTATTGCCGATTCATCTTTTGACACAGTACATCACTAGTGAACAGACGTACGGAGCCCTAACTTTCTCTCTCGCAAACTTTACTGTTTGATTCATTCCTTAGTGGGCTTATCATTCAGATAAACCTTGAAGCAGGAATGGCCTTTGAAATACACCATGGTTTCATCAATACAAAGTCCAGTTATGGTTTTCACAGTTTTTTGAAGATACGGGATAAATTAAATCATGTTATCTTTTGAAGGTCATGATAAAGCTCTCCGAGGTGCACTGGGTACTGTGTATTTTATGGGATGCATCAAAGCAAAAAGGCAGATGCTTGATATACTTGATAATAAGATGAGCACATACAAAACAAACAATAGCCAATTTCTTACTCTGACGATCATGGTATAAAAATGTCTTTTATTATAATATGTTGAAAAAGATCAGACGATTAACTGTACAATAAATATTCAGCATCATCAATATCAGAATACATAGATACAGCAACAAAAGAGTTCAATGATCGGTGACAAACTAGGCCGATCAAAGTCAGGCTCACTCAAACGCAGCAGAAATTCACAAAAATGGATCTTACGCTTGGAAAAGTCTCAATCAACAGAGCAGCAACAGCACTAAATTGTAAGCAAGTCACTGAGAGGAAATTTCAATTTAAACAAAATTTGCAGAAAACTAAACAGAAACAGCAACTGGAACAGATGTTTTGGCACAGAAAACCAAGAGTTTTTGAAGCTGTTTCTTTTTTAAACCTCAGCCTATTCATCAGTAGAAAGCAAGTTTATTTCTCTGGACAGAATATCCCCACTTTGCAAAATATGATAATAACACAGAAGCTCCAACTGATTTACAGTCATTTCAGAACTTTTTCATAGTCTTTTATTAATAAATACTACAACAATGTGGTGAATATAACAACATAAGGATATATATATACTTTATTTTCCCTCACTCACATTCCTCCAAACACAAGAGAAGGCCATCAGAAACTGAGAGAACATCGCAAAAAATTAAGTAAGGGTACTATTACCCTTAAAACCATCTGAGCTTCTTTAAAAGCCAACAATACTTTCTTCAGACAAAAGGTAAAATTGGACATTTCAACTTTCTCTTTTTCAATGAACAATATTGAAAGCCTTTCTAAAACATTTTCTTATAAAAAGACAGCGCACTCTGATCATAATCTTTAGTTTTAGTAAGAGTTTAACAGAACTTGCAACACAGGTCATATAAGTGCCGAAGATTAGAGGTGTTACAAGTGAGTAACAAACACAAAAAAGGAGGAGAGATCAGGACAATAGATGTTTGATAGGAAAGAAGGTGCAAACCACACCAGAGCACCCGCCAACCACGCACTGATCATAATCTTAAAACATTCAGTCTTGCAAACCACAAGTCTTCACTCTAACCTAGCCCCACTCTTTTCTACCATTTCTAAAATGGGCTACAACAGAAGAACCCATTATAATCTTTCATTTATAACGTGAGTATCATTTCTCCATTTCTCAACATGATGGTGTGAACAAAACTTTTCTCTCTGGAATTTAGAAAATCATCATGAAGCTCCACAAGCAAACCCAAGAGCAAAAGGCCTCAAAAACATTCAGCAGAAACTCAAAACACACAACAACTAGAACAAAACAGCAGTTGGCCAAAAACATAGCCATGAAAGGTAAGAACCATTCCCTGAAACAGCAATAAAAATGTGCTACAATTCTTTTCACATAGATCTACTCATCAAGCAACAACCAGAACAGAAGCATAAATGTAACACAAAGATTTTTTTACAAACGAATATTACACAGCCAGCACATCAAGAACAACCACACAGTAATAAATTCTCAGAAATAGTTAATTTCTTATTCTAAAACCTTTCCAGGACATCACTTGAAGAAACAAGTCAGTCAGTCAGTCCCCACACCGGGCCTATGAAAAGACATTCAGACACTCGGCTAAACTGCCGAGAATTACCGGAGTCAAAGGAAACATTTTACAAAAAACATTCTGGCACGCACATAGCAAAATCAGAGTGGAGCAGAGATCTATTCATTATGTATGAATTTCGCTATGTATGTGTTCTAAATGCAAAGAATATACAAACTATAAGAAACAAACTCAGTGCCTGAAAACCTGTTCGCCACGTGCGTTCTCAGTATGAGCATACTAGACTATATAAGTATGTGTGGAGCAACGCAACAAAACTATGAACTGGTCACAGTCAGCTGTTTTGAAAGATAGGGCAAAACCTCAATTTTCTCTCAACAGTGCCGTGTCTTTTACTCCACGGTTTCAAGTGACTCTTGACTTTGGAACCAAAGCAGTTATACTGCTACCCTTTTCTCTCATTTGGCCATTAGGAGGGCTTGAACAGATCTTCAAGTTAGTGCCCATGGTGTTGCATTGTCAAATTGTGACGTAACATACATAGGTTGCCATGGATACCACATACACTTGATAACATTTTCAGAACTTAATTTTCAATTGTGCGCAAAGAGACATATCGTCTGTGTAAAAACAAAAAGTACTCAAAAGAAAGCTTTCAGAAGAGAAACGTTTTTTTTAAAAAGAAATAGATATTCACTTCACTTTGACTTTTTGAATTTAACGTTTGGATCACATGAATAAAACACCTATCTCTATTGAAGAAAGATTCATGATCTTCATGTTCAGTAGTGGCAATTCCTTTTCAAAGGAGAAAAGGGCAAAAGACAACATTTCTTTTTTTTTTAAATCTGGACTAACAAGTTTAGAAAACTGCACTAACAAAATAACAGGGTCAAGTCGCAGTTGTTGTTTTTTCTGCAGGTCAGTTGCCTTAGTTTTAGTAAGGTTTTACGGCGCTCACAACTGCATAGGGTCATTTGAGCACCAAGGGGTGGATGTCAACAGAGAAGTCCAAACTGGGAATCAGGCTTACTCTGCTCTCCTCTCTAGCCTTAACAGCACAAAGTCTGCTTCAACTATCAAGGCACCCCGGAAATAGCAGTTCACAAGACAGTGACAAACATACAGAAGAAGTAGAGGAAATGACAATCATAAGTATGAGGAAAGAAAAAGAAGCAGTTCCCCCTGTGTTGTTCCTGCACAATATGAGCATGACATTTAAAATTAGCCCATTTACAATTCTACACCGCAAAAGAACATGTTAATATCTTCCCTTTGGGAATGGCCTAAAGACACTTCAGTTAGTAATACTGCCCAGGCGGGGGTCTGCAGGTCAGCACAATGTTGCTCACATGAAAATATACCAATACCTTCTAAGGACATTTTCACCTTAGAAAGAAAAAACTGTCTCAAGTGCAAAAGTTACCAAAAGAAATATGGTAACAGTATGATTCAATTACATACTGCATTGAATTAGACAACTTTTATCAATACATCGTTTAAAAAAAGAAAAGGAGTTTAAAAGAGTGATTAATTCAAAACTACAAATAACAAAAAGCCCAAAATTTTATTCAATTGTAATTTTCTCAAAACAATGATAATGGCACTTAAGACAATTTGTCTTTCATAAGTTGATTTACATGTTTAAAAAAAAAACCCCAATATTTTAGGACCTTTGGAAAGTTGAAGGACGTGTTATCCTCTATACTCCTTTTCTTCCCACGAAAAGAGTTATTGTATCGTTGCTTAGTACACGAAATAGTGACTAAATGGCAGCAAAAGTAATTTTGACATAACTGTGATGAGTTGCATAATACAATGACATATTAACAGTAGACGAGCATCCAACAATATTACATGAATGGGCAAAGCCATAGTTTGATTATAATCATATTATTATCATCAGCCTTATTCCACCACCGCTTAAATCAATTTCTTCATTTACGTAAAAGTTTTACAGCACTTGCAACACAGTTAGGTCATATTAGTGCCAGACTAGAGGTGGTGTTACAAGTGAGTAACAAACACAAAAAAGTAAGAGAGATACAGATGATAGATGTCTGATAGGAAAGAAGGAGCAAAACCAACCAGAGCACTCATCAACCACCCACAAATCCATTTCTCAGGATTTCCAGCTCCAGCTTTTATTCCAATAAAGACGTCAAGGGACATTTTACATCACCATTTTGTTCCGTTTCATTTATTCCTACCTATTTTTAAATTGAAAAGTAAAGAGTGTCCAAGCCATGGTTCTGATTTGGGCAATCTCTTTTTCTTTAATCTTTTTAAAAATTTGAGAAAATTTCTTAAGAATTTGTGGAATGACATCTCCACTTATTATATTTGTGAAAGTTCGTCACTTTGTCTGCCTAAAGCTTCCGAACCACTTAACTTTCGAATTCGACAAAATTAATGATTGTTCAGAATCATTTAAAGGGTGCTGTGCACAGTTTCATTAAGGAGCCTGAAGTCACTGTAGTTTAATTTTCAGATTTTCATTAGTTTCGTTTAGATCTAATCAAAGACGCCATTGTAAACAAGTGAGGTGTCCGTTCACTAGCTTGCGTACTGAATCCACACCTTTGAAATGATGGAGTGTACAACTATGAAAGCAGAATACAGAATCAATCTATACATGTATTATATATTTGGCAACTTGGAAAAACATTTGTCACTTTTCTCTCAAGATTTATTGCTCCATTCCAGTAAAGTGTAAATATAGTAGGCCAATGACTTTCAGTTGATGTTAATGCACCGATCATTCCTTTATCGAAAGGGAGCCCAGCTAGTTGACAATATGTGTCATGACTCCGTGGAATCAGGCGCTCGTCAGTTTTTAGGCATGTGAAGTTATTGGTATAATCTTAAAGTTTCTTCATTTTGTCTTGCTTTCGATTTAAAAAATTATCCATTTATTTTCAGTAGAAATCAAGATAACTGCGATTGAAGGAGATGGAGGTTTCCTGGTTTCAGAGGTAAAATTAGCGAGAAAATGGCTGCTAAAGTTCGGTAACTTCCAAAGCTTTAGAATTCTTCGAAACAGTAAATTTACGTTTTCTGTTGTTTTTCCGTAAAATCCACACAGCAATATATTTTCAAATAGACATAAAAGGAGTGGGTCAAAAAATAGAAACTCGACAAAAATTGCCAAACGGGAAGAAAATTGCCGGTTTCTTTGATTTCATTATTTTGACAGGTGCCAGATTTCACCACGATACCTCACAATTTCACCACAATGCCTCACATATATAGACAGAACCAAAGATTTGAGGATAATGGGCACAGAAAGTTATAAAACTATAACTTGATTCAAAGATATTGGCACGAAATGTGACACAAAGTGTATATTTAACATTTGACACAATAATGGTCCGTTCTCACCACACTCGAGGCACAACACACTTGCCTGGTACATACATGGGAAACTCTCAGCCAAGGAAAGAGGCAACAGAGAGGGACCACTGCCCAGGCAGAAAACAAAAGCCTCTGCCACATTTGTCAGTGTGTGTATTTCCTTGCCAGAGGTGTGTGTTGTGAAATAAAGAGGGACAGATGTGCCAGAGGCTTGTGCTGAGTAAGAGTGCATCTCCTTATGTGCGACGCGACGTCACATCACATGCAGTCCTTGCTGCTCCAAAATCAATCAAGTAAAATTATAAAGAACCCATGTCCATACCCACCTCGCGACGTCTAGTTGCACGCGACTGTTGCCAGCGATTGGTCCATGTAGCGATTGAGACTTTGTTGAGCGCAACATACTGGGGGCATGACAGGTTTAAAACGTCACCATTGGCCAAAATACCTAGCCAATGAGTGCTTGTCAACATGTCGTGTAATGTTGTCTCGAGAAAAAATACACACCCAGCGACTCATAACTAGCAACGTCGTGCCTGACGCAATGTCATGTCGTGCATAAGGAGATATAGTCTTAGTGAAGTCACATGTGTGTACATTGACAAAGTGTGGTGTGTAATTGAAGTCAAAGGCATGTGTGTTGTTTATGTGTGTTGTTTAAGTGTAAGCGTGGTGTGTAAGTGAAGTCAAAGGCGCGTGTGTTATATAAGTGTATTGTGTGAGTGGAGTCCCATGCATGTGTGTTGTCTGAATGTGTTGTGTAAGTGACATTGCAGTTACATGCGTTGTGGAAGTGTGATGTGGAAGTGGACGTCACAGGTGTGCTATGTGTGTAAGTGAAGCGGGAATGTCCATTAACTTTCATTAAAGCTAAATATTTAGCTCAACACCAGATATGGAATAAGCTCGGCACAAAAAATTTAATGTCTTCAAAATTCACCTCGCATCATACATGGCAATAAGCTTCCAATACTATCACAAGGCAGTACATACAAATGTTGAACTCAAACTCTCCCTCTGTCCGTCCATCCATCCATCCATCCTTCCCTCTCTCCCTCTCTCTCAAATGAAAACAATAGAACGGAAAGAGGTATTTAAGCTTTACAATGGCATACAAAGCACTACGTTCCTACAATCTAAAAAATGAATATGTTTGAATCTAATGCTTGTAACTCCCTTCACAGGGCATGATAGTACACTCTGAATGTGCGTCCAAAAAAATCAAATTTTTGCAGCAGCTTCCTTTTCCTTAGTTTTGTTTCGTTTTTAGTAGAGGTTTTATGGCGCTAGCAACTGCATAAGGTCATATGAGCGCCAAGGGGTGGATGTCAACAAAGAAGTCCTTACAGGGAATCAGACTCACTCTGCTCACCTCTCTAGCTTCAGCAGCACAAAGTCTGCTTCGACTATCAAGGCACCCTGGAAATAGCGGGTCACAAGAGTGTGACAAACATACAAAAGAAGTAGAGGAAAATGATAATAGTAAGGATTAGGGAAGAAAAAGCAGCAGTTCCCTGTTGTAGTTCAGGCACAGTTATGAGCATGACATTGTTAGATCAGCCCATTGACAATTCTACTGTGCACTAGAACGAGAAATGTCCCCCCTTTGGGAATGGCCAAAAGACACTTCAGTCAGTGGCACCGCCCCGGGGGGTATTCGTTTTCCCAATTGCAGATTTTTATGCAATTTCAAATTGAAAAAACATAAAAATCAGCACTTTTTCATGACAGCACAGAACAATACACAATACTGAGGGATCTAATAAAATAGAAATTCTGCCAAAAACAGGCACTGTGCGCAAAACTTTTGTAATTAATAATGCCCATAGAACACAGTACAACAAATATTTACGATAAATATTTAAGTCACTTTGAAATATTTCCTTTATTCTTTATACAATTATATCACCTTTAAAGTCCATAAAAAAATATCCCTTAATTTTCATGAAAGTAAAACTGGCTGAATATATCAAGAGAATAAAATGAATCTTTTTTAAAAACTACATAAAACTGACGTGGAGTAAAAAGACAATAAAGATAAAACTGGATCTCTTCAGCCTGCTCTTTCATAATTTCAAGTTCCTTCAAAATAATTCTTCCGAAGCCAAAACCGAATCTTGAAAACCAAAAGTCAAAAGTGCCATTACCACTGTTTTGTGAAAAGTAAAACTGAAAATTGTAGCCGCCTGGCATTTCTAATATACTTACCACTTCACCTTTCCTTTTCGTATTTTATGCTAGACGTGTGAGTGAGAGTTGTAAAAAGAAATATATAACGTTATTTAATCATACTGTTGTTTCATCTCCTCAATTTTTGGCAATTTTGGCAGTTGGGACAATTTAGTTTCAAAGGGTCACAGATTTCTAAATTCATAGATCGGTCTTGGTGTCAGAATAAAACAAAATGAGGGCACAGGTAAGGCAGCTTTGACTGACATGCACACAATCAGTTGTCACTGAACCCTTGAAAATTACCTTCTGTTAGTCTATTTTCTTAAAAGTAACAAGCTCAGCCAACAAATCATCGCTCTAAAAACAGAGCTAAAAATATAAATAATTTTTACATAATGTTTCCTCTTGTATTTCACATTCCGATAAAAATAATGTTTCTCTACGACTTACATGCATCTAAATATATATATGTTAAATAAATAACAGCACATAAAACGAGACTTTGTAATTTGAGAAGGAAGAGAGAAATACAGCTGAACTGTAGTTCTCTTCAAGTCGTCTCTGCATGGGTCATAATTTGCCACAAACAAGCAACAGCTTTGGTTTAAGTAAGGAGGTGCACATCAACATGATAACAGTCATTTGTGAAGTGTGCTTACAAAACGAGTTACATTTCGGATTTTAACAGTACGGAAATTGATTCATCAACTTTATAGGTGGAGTTCGTACAATTTGTAAGTATGGAATAATAAAAGTACACAGTAGACTTGACGAAAACGGCATCAATTTTAAAAAACTATCCATCCGACCCCAGTGTCGATTTTCACCTGATACCTCCATTCTTGGATTGCGAGAAGTAACTCGTTTTTTCAGCACGCCTCACATTTAGTACAGGGAAAAAGTAAGACACACAGAAAAAAATACAGCAGTCTCCGCCTAAGATCCCACCGCTTATGGCCCCGTTTCGCCTAAGATCCCGCTTTTTAAAAAAAAACCCAGAATTTCTACTATGTAAAAGTCACCCCTAAGATCCCGCACAGAAGGAGCTACATTCGGCTAAGATCCCACTTTTCAGGTCATAATTTAGTTTATTTATTTAAGAAAAGAATAAGAAACATAAGCGCTCTCAGCTGATCAACCAAATAGTGAAAATGTGCGATCATTGTACGGTCCGTTGCTTCATGGATCATTCACTTCCATGAAAGCGGTCACACCTGTGTTGTAAATGTCGATAAGCAGTTACAATGTTTGCCCCAGATAGGATCGCACTAAGGTGTGAACTCATCGATGCCTTGCTTTCCCCGATCACCTGAGCCATCCGCCTGATCTTACATCACACACTAGGTGTGGAGGGTCTACAAGCAAGCATCAGACTGCATTCCATCAAACTGTGAACTCGAAGACGCTAACGTTTTCCCGACCATCGCTCTCGTCTTTCAGTTTTGCGCTTTAACTTCCTTGACAGACTGGCGCCTATACTCGAGGACAGTTTGATCGCCTTTGAGTAATGGGGTCATCTGTTGGCAGTGAACCTGCCTTTAATCTTTTTAAAATTTGGTCGGTGTGGTCACAACACGATTTATAAAGCATCATAATATTGGCGGGGAACTCCGCTAGAGAGAGAAAACAATACATTTTTGGTGGGGGGCATTGCTTGAAGTCAACTGGTTCCCAATACCAACTGGTTCCCAATCCCACCGGACACAGTACTTTTTTAAAACCCCACCCCCCGCCCCCAAACAAATAAAAAACAAAGGAAAAACTGACTTCTGAAAAGAACTTTTAGTGCCCAGGAGTCACGTCAGTTCATTTTAACGTAAGGGAAGATCATATTCAGATTATGGGCCTGACTATGAGTTGTTGAGGATTCATCCCCCTGGCCATTCGGCTAAGATCCCGGTTCGCCTGAGATCCCGCATTTTCCTTGCTCCCGAGCACCGGGATCTTAGGCGGAGACTACTGTAACAGAAAAACATTTTTTTTTAAAAGAAGCACATATCAGTGGCACCCTCCAATCACCCATGAGGATAATACTGTAACACTGGAAAAGAGTACAAGAAGCAGACCACATCAGATCCCCGCTCTTCAGTTTAATATAAGTTCTACAGCGTGCGCAACTGCATAAGGTCATATTTCTCATTTCTCTCTCCTTCTATTTGGGAGCAGAGAAGTATGTAAGGGGTCACTTAGTGTTTGAGAAAATCAAGACAACAGAGAGAAGAGATATCAAAATAAAAAGACAACGCAGCAAAATGCAAGCATCCCTTAAACAATTCCTCCCCTCCCCACCCACTAGTACTGTTTTAAAATTCTGTCATTACTCTGTGTATTGCAGTATGCCCCAGGACACACAACGAAATCTAACACATTAAAAATGAAATTCCTCATATGGAATGGACAACTAGACTAGGGTCTTAGGAATAAAAGGCAAGACAGTAAAAATGTTCACATGTAGTTGCACAGTGGGTACGCAATAAAATGGCCATATTCAACACAGAACAAGTGTGATCATACAAATACTGAAAAGTACTGTACGAAAAAAAGCATGCAAACCCATCAGGAGATAATCTCACCTACAAACCACAGACAGTAAAATGGAAATGAGTAATATTACGAATGTGAGTGAGCGTGTAAATCTTTCTTTTCTTTTCATCTTGTTCCCCATAAAACAGTCAAAGCCGACTGAGTATATCAGCTATGATTAAACAGTTATACTAATAATGTATTCATCAAAAAATTGTATAAAAGCACAGCTCATGTCATAGACTAAAGTGACATTACAGAAATCAGAATAAGAAAAACGAGAGTATCTATTTCGAAGAGGTAAAAGAAAATGAGAAAATTAAGAACACAAAGAACAATGATAGAAGAAAACAAAAATGAGACAAATAACAATCAGAAACATAATACAGAAATATGGAGAGCAAGAAAGACACAGAGAAAAAGGGAATGACAGATAGAGGGGGGAGCATGAGAAAAAGAATAAGAGACAAAGAGCTGAAGAAATAGAAAGAGGGGAGGCGCGCAGAGATGATTGCAGGGGGTTATGAGATGCCAGAGTAAGAGAGAGCATTTTCATGAACAAATAATGAAGCCCTATCAAATCCGATATAAAATTCAGTACCACTACAGCAGAAACAGGAGGCTGGCTACGCTGTGTCGATACGGATGAGACGGAGCTTAAAGTGGTCTGCCAGTACGCAGGCTGCTTCATTTGAGCCCCCGCAGTAGCGAGACGAGGAAAAGACGGTGAGAAGTTTGCCCTGTTGCTGAACCTGACAGAGAAAGGAAATCACAAAAGAATAATCAGTCTGTAAAGCAACATTTGCCGAATAAATACAGGTGAAAAAAACCCTAAACAATTTCAATACATTTTTTTTGGCGGGGGGAGGAGGGTGGGGTGTACTTGTGTGAATAGGAGAAGTACATCGACAATATAACGGTCATTTAGTGCTTGGAAAAAAACTATGGCTTACAGACAAAAATATTAAACAGAAAATATAGAAGAAAGACAAACCAGTACCACCCTCTAACCATCCTCATGACAAATCAGTTTGAGAATCAAAATTTAGTAGAAAAAAGGCTGATAAAAAGTCAGCAGCTTTTTAAAATGGTAGCGTCAATTGCCACCGAGTGACGCGGTGGCAATTGACAAAAATTGACTTTTCAACGCGCAGATTTTCCAGCCCCGGCAACAATCCGAAGATAGACAGAAGGAATGAGTGAATGACAGAAAGGAGGAAGTTGGCACAAAAGGTTTGCCAGATTTTGATCCATCTGCAGGTAAAAAATGTACTGCCGACCAACACGCAATGAATGCATGGGACTGGGACATAGCGGTATAATGTCCGATTGCAGGAAATGCGCAATTTGGCAGGTTTCTAAGGTTAACTTGTTGCCGAGAGAATTACCGTAAATATCCATACCTTATACAAGATGATACGAAGGCGAGTACGGAATTTCAGCAGTCCTGCACTGTCGCAGTTTTTTTTACGGAGGGAGTAGATAATGATGGAGGGACAAGTACAGAACTGGCAGAAAGTACGGATTTCCGGAAAAATACGGAAGAGTGGAAGCACTGTAAACACCTCAACAAGCCACCGAATCTGTGTGACTCAACTGCCCAGGAGCCATTGGGCTGCAAAACTGGCACTTGGGCGGTTGAATCACTTGGAAATTGGGGACCGGTGAGATGTAGGCGATGGATTTACTGAAGGACTGAAACACTTTGCAGACTCGGGATTTTAACATTAGGAGTAGTAAAGGTTGTACTACATAAAGGAGTCAAAAAGAGATTTTCAAAAATTTTGTCACTTAGGCAGTTGAATCATGTAGCTAGCGATTAGACCTCATCCCAATCTTCACATAGAAAAGGTCCCATGGCAATAGAACAGCAATGTAAGCAAAGACTATATAATTTAGGTGTATGGGTTCCATGCCTTTATCAACTGTATTAGGTTATTTAGGAGGTGGAACCTTCGAATTTAACATCCGTTTCCAATAGGAACGGACCATATCTAAACTTGGGTTAAATTTTGAATCTCAATTCACAATGGTTCAAGAGCAACCACACAGCTTAAAGAGCAAAAATTCAATTTGTAAGCCTTACTCTCTGCAGCAAATAAGCCTGCGAAGATTAATTTAAATCTGCAGACAAACAAGAATTTTTAATCTGCGGATAGACAAATATTTTGATTGTAAGATAACCCCCCCACTCCATCTCTTTTTTGCCTCCTCATCAAATTAACAAAAATAATGCATAAATAGACACAGACCTTGAACCCTGCCTCCTGCACTTCGTGTGCTCTGATGACGTGAGACAAGCCGTTCCGCTCCAAGAAGGCACACAGAGCTTCACAGCTGAAGAAGTGGGCGGTGCCTCGGCGAGAGTTGAAGGTGAACCCGTGGTTGTCCTTCAGCTCCTCAATGGTGGCATCTGTCAGGTTGTCTGAACTGCTGCTTGGGGGTAAAAAAGTTTCATTTTAGTTAAAGAGTTTTACGCTACTTGCAACATTAAAAGGACATAAAAGTGCAGAATAAGGACGATAGATGTTTGATAGGAAAGAAGGAGCAAACTACATCACAGCACCCGCCAACCACCATTGGAAAAAAGTTTGTTTTAAAAAACAAAGAAGCATGTCAATACGATAAGTCGTTTAGCACAGGGAAAAGTCAGATAGACAGTTTGAGTGAGGAGAAGCACATTGACACAATAACTGTTGGATTGAGCATTGAAAAGGACAACACAATTACCTTTATTTAGTGCAGGGGAACATTCCATTTTAAAGAAAGAGAAACATATCCAGAAAAACCATAATTTAGTGCAGGGAAAGGTTTTCATTTCAATTTGAGTAAAAATGTAGAAGGTAAGAGTAGGTACCAGAAACTAAATTTTTAAAGAAGCTGTACGCCAAATTTATCCGTTCCATATAAAAGGCCTACATCTCCGGAGAATTCCGGTACCATTCTTTAACGTCTCAGTCAATTTTCAAGAAAATGGCAGCTGTTTAAAATTTGATCAAATTTGTTAAAGTCACTCACTTGCTGCAACAGATGATAAAAGAGTACCAAGAGCACCAAACATTTCCACATTAACAAGTACAATCACTATAAAATGGATATTTTTTTTGAGACTGTAAGATCATTACAAATCAGCATTTTATCACCTCAAACATGATGATCTGTCGTTATTTCGACAAAAACACCGAACACTGAACTGGCCGGTGCCGCACCAGCCCCCGCGGCCAGCGAGTTGGCTCTATACTGTAGTGTATCGAGTGCTCCCCACGTGGGGGTCACACACTTTCCGAGTTTCGCGGAACGATTGAGGCAAAATAATTCCACACTGATGACTATATTCTAATAGAAAATGAACTGACCTTTCTATTGGTACCTTTTTTTGAGCCGGTATTTTATATATTTTGGGTAAAAAATTATCTTTGAAAACTTTGACAGTATTTTTAAACGCCAAAGGCCAAAAATATACCACGGGAGAGCCCGTCCACAGCTCTACAGTTCTGCGCCAATGAAAAGGCGGTATTTAATCATCAATCTTTCTGCGAAGCATTGGAATGCACGCATGTCAATTTTTAAACAGGCCGATCCCGCATTCCGACCGTGAGGGGCTTCGCTTTCTACGGCGATTCTCCGGCTCCTAATAATTGGACACACAAACAACTTACACCATTGAAACGAGGAAAAGCTGAACTTTTACAAAGTGTACAGCATTTGGTATTTTATAGTGAAAGAGCAAAGAAACAGCCATCTGAATTACCCCGACGTCACCGATACCACATGCTCGCAAGTGCCCACAAGGCCGTTTTTACGCTACCTAGTAAGAGATGAATGGGTAAGACCTAACAGAAGACGGTCAAAAGACAGAAACCTAGCTTGGAATCAAAACAACTTAGGCAGGCAGAATAGCAAGAAGCAGAGTGTTTTATTATAGAAAGGTCAGAGAAGCAATATCAAAGCTAATGAGAAGAAAAAAAAGAAGCACACCTACATGATAACGCTCTTTTGTTTAGTTTTATTAAGAGTTTTACGGCACCTGCCTACAAAATAAGGCACATAAGAGCTGAAGATTAGAGACATTACAAGAGAGTAACAAACACAGAAATGAGGGGAGACAAGAACAATAGATGTTTGATAGGAAAGAAGGAGCAAACCAAACCAGAGCACTCACCAACCACCAAGCGCTTTCTTTATCTAAGTAAAGAGAGAAGCCCAAAGGCACAATAATGGTTATTTAGGGCAGGAAAAGAGTAAAAAAAACAACAACATGTGTCTGGCAAATCAGTAAACATCAAGGCTGAGAACTATATTGGGTTTGTTTTTTAAAGAAAAAACGTACCCATCACAAAGATTAGAGTGACTTTGGTTCTAACATACAAGAGCTTAGCAGATGAAACGCATTTACTTGAGATAAACGAATATTTCGAGACTGGATTAGATACAGAAAATGGGACAGGTATCTTTTTAAAAACAGTTCTTCAAAGCCAGTTCTCTCATCACTGGTCCTGAAGGGGCCACTGCCAGGATATGAGTAACTCTTTAGCAGTCACTTAGGAGTTAACTCATAGCGGTCCATCATCATCATGACATTCCATACAATTCCTCTTTTTCTTGAAGCCTCACAATCTGCACCATGTTGGCACATATATACAAAATCCACAAATATCGGCACTAAAATCAGGACACGGTAGAGATGGGGCGAGCGGACGGACAGGTTCGTTACTCGTGGACTCAGTCAGAGCGAACGGGTAACGGACGGCCATGAGAGCGAACTGCGAACCTCAAGTCAATTCGTTTTTTGGGTCCGCTCCACAATTTGACTCTCTCAGCGAGCGGACTGCGGACCTCAAGCCTCAAGTCAGTTCGTTTTTTGGGTCCGCTCCACAATTTTATTCACTTGGAGGGTAGGCAAACGGACGAACTCCAGCAGACGAGATACTCGGCGCGTGGGGCACACTGTGTACGTTCCAATTATCGCAAAGGCCGGGGGGGGGGTTCCCGCCATGAACGCCTAGCTGCAATGTGAGGCAGGAGGGTGATTTTTTAAATTTAAAAAAAATGTTTTTGGGTGGGAGGGGGGTTGTAAGTTGTATGCAATGGAAGGAGTCGCTCCCGTCCGTCCGTCCGTCTGCTCGAATGCATGGAGTCTCTCCCTCCACCCGTCCGCCCGCTCGCTAAATAGACCTGCATGTGAGCCTCAACCAGATTGTCTGAAAATTTTGCGCAACCCCCCCCCCCAAAAGCCTTTGTGGGTGTCATAAAGAAGAACATCCAAGTAACGAGCGACCACCCCAACAAACACAATAAAGAAGAGACCTAGATCTAACCCTAACCCCAAAAAGAACCTGCAACGGGCCTCATGTAAAAAGGCCAAATCAAGTCCTAAATTTAAAAAAATTAAATTTAAAAAACCACACTCCAAAACAAACAAGGAGCATATAGATCTATATCTAGATCTAGATTCTAGATCTATATATGGCTTACATCTACATTGCTATAGGGTTTGATACAATAACACAATAGAATTGGAATATAATATGAATCCTTCATATAGATCTATATCTAGATCTAGAAATCTAGTAATCTAAATAAATCTAGATCTAGATATTGTAGAACAAGCGAATAGGAATAGGCCTTGAACTAGAAATCCGCATCCGATTCCGAACAGAGGGACTCAGCTGAGTCTAGATCTTTACTAAATAAATAAACAATTCACGCACCTGATGAAATGCTTATTTTTACCAATATAAAGATTACAGCACAACCTATGATAGGGTTTGACACAATAGAATTGGAATATGAATCCTCCATTGAGGTCTATAATGATCTATATAAATCTAGATCTAGATCTAGATCTAGATTCTATTAGAACAAGAGAGTCGGACTTGAATGAATCCACACGATCTGAACAATTGAATTAGTCAACAAACGAAATTCAAAATGGCCGCTCGAGCACGAAACTGAAAGTAGATAATTTAAGTTGTCATCCTTTTTCGTATTCGCATTTCTACTTAGGTTCCGACAATTATGTCGGAAACGCCGACGTCGGCAGTCGGCGGTGCGCGCGTCGGCGGTCGGCACGAAAACGAAAGTGCCGACGAAGCCGACGGGAGAAAAAGGGGGACGCTGGCAGTTGGCCAAGCCTCGCACTACGCACATTGACTGATAGTGATACAGGCGGGCCTAGCGATAGCATCGGCCGGTTCGCGGGTCGGGTCGCGATTGTCGGATTTCAGACGATTGTCAGCAAACATGCAGGTCTAGCTAAATGAACTGTTGTCTCTGTCCGATGTGTAGCGAGTAGCGAACTACTCTTCACAAACGGACAGTTCGTTACCCGTCCACTCGTTTTCGGGTAGTGCCAACGAGTAGTTCGTAAAACCAGATTCCCACATCACCCGGTACTCAATTTTTAAAAAACAGTTTCTAGAACAACCATCGCCAAAGCTGCTATAATGCTTTATTCAGCAGCTCGGCATTTTTTGTTCCATTCTTCATACACATTTTTATTACACATGACTTCTACCAGTTTGGTAATGGCAAATTATTTTGGGCGAAGCCATGTCCGAATACACACTGATCCGATGGACTCACCTCAATGGGTCACTCCACAAAAGCTCCCACGCTAGGGGACTTTCTACTTCTGGGTCGGCTAAGGGGGAGGGGATCTTGTTGATGGCCTCAATGTAGCCACCCTCATTGTCCGGGCCGGGAATACCTCCGTGGACGCAAAAAACCTGGGAGAAATGCAAACATACACAAAAAAAGCTTATAGAAATGCAAAGATGTATCAGAAAACCTGGCAGAAAAAAAGTATATAACAGAAAACCTCGCAGAAATGAAAATATAAGTCGGAAAACCTTGCAGACATGAAAACATGTTCCAGTGAACTTTGCAGAAATAGAAACATGTTAGAAAAGCTGACAGAAAGGCAACATGGGTCAGAAACAGCAGTCAAGAAACTTGGCAGAAATGCAAACTTGAGTAAGAAAAGTAACAGATACCCTCATAATCCCACAAAAGACACCGACCTTGTCATCAACAGTGGCTGCAATCGGCATCACATCGAAGCACTCGTTGACCGCATCCCAGATCTGATTACCAATGCTGTCCCCAAATTTCTCCAAACATTCTCTGTGAATATTTCACATCATTAAGTTTACATAGAATCTGAACAAAGAGAAGCACATTGACACAGTAACCATCATTAAGTACTGGAGAAAAATCAAGACAGACAGACATTTGGTTGCTTTTAAGCACAAGGGGGTTATCCCGAAAAATGCTGTTTTGAGAAAATTGAAGGTAAAGTTTTTGCCCCTTGTTCAGTTTCTTTAAAAGACCAGGAGAGTTTTCTCTATAACCAAACAAATATACACACCAATGAAACAAAACTTCTCCAATAGGTAGGGCAATGCCCACTTTTGGTGTAGGTCCAGATTTCTGGAAACCCCCAATATCTGGGCTAGCCCGCTTGTCCTTAGAAGCGACCATTTGTTCGGTTGAGTAAAGAGAAGCATATCGACACAATATAGTGCTGGAGGAAAGGCAAGACAGACAAGAAGAGACAAGAAAAAGAAAGTAAAGAAGAAGGACCTACCAGTGGCGACATCCGACCAACCATACATAAAATGAATATTCATTTTTTAAATCTCACATGCATTTATCTCCCTTCAAAATACAAGTAAATGGCTTATCTCAGCATTCCCTGTCTATATAAGTAGTAATATGGCAAAATGCGTCGCTCGCTGCACTCAGCAGTATTGCGATACGAGATATCGGGCAAAAACCCCAATTTAATCAAAACTTTCTGTCTCTCCCACTCTTAGTGACAATAACTTTGAAGCCAAAGCAGCAGACTAAAATTGTTTTGTCACTACACATACCATGTCATTGCAATTACATATACAAAGACATTCACTTTTCTTTTTATATGCCTTTATACCCTAATGTGTAGACACAGGTAAAAGACAGTTGCTGGGTTTTAATAAGGAATTCAACTCCAGTAGAAGAACACCCTTGAGATTGACTATCCACATTTTATGCTGCATTGACACAATTTAAATAAAATAAGAGGCAGGTAGCGTCAGCCGGGCCAACCCACATTTCAAGAGATACTGTTGTCCAAAAAACAGAAGCCACATTAAAAACTGTGTCTTGCAAACACTACTTGGCCCGGCCCCTAAGTGATTCAAATCACATGTCAATGGGAGCATAATACATTTTAATTTAATCAATCAACTTTCTATTAATTGTCTCCTAAATGATCTAAGTTGAGTTAATGAGGGCTTAAAACATTCATTTATCAATCAACTTTGTACTTACGATTTAAAGTGGAACATTTCTTGAACACTTCGAAGTTCGTGGTTCCCTCGCAGCAGAAAAAATTTATTTGGCGCTAAAAGCTTCTGAGCAAACAGGTAAGATATGACCTGAAAACACAAATGTGAGAAGGACTTTGTTTTGACTTCAGTTTTGTTTCCGTAAAGAGAAGCACACCAACAACAGTTTGTTACTGCTGGGAAACAGCAAGACAGACAGACAAAATCAATGGAGGAAAAGTAAAGAAGGACACCAGTCACTGTGATGCCATTTACCCACCCATACAAATGAAAAAAACCAAAAACAACTTCAACAACAAATGAAAGTTAGAGAAACGGTGATATTATTTTGTGCAGCATTACATGAGTAAGGCAAAGTTGTTTTAGTAGAGATTTTACGGCGCTCGCAACTGCATAAGGTCATATGAGCACCAGAAGATTAGAGGTGTTACAAGAGAGTAACAAACATAAAAAAGAAGGAGGGAAGATAAGGACGATAGATGTTTGATAGGAAAGAAGAAGCAAACAACTCCAGAGCACCCGCCAACCACCCACTGAGTAAGGCAAAGTTGAGGTTCACAGCAAGGAAATTTAGTTTGTTTAATCAAGATAATAAATGATAAACAGCAATTGTATGCAAGCTCTATGCACTTTACAATCTACATTATTACACCAGCAGACCCAAGAACACCCAGAAACATTCTTGGCTTCAACAGAAGCATAAAGTGCAAGCAGCCAACTAAGAGCTCAAACCTTAACAAACTTAAATAAATCATTCATTGGCTATAGTAGGGTGCCCATTCCCACCTGAGTAAAGTGAAGACAATTAGTGTAAAGTGCCTTTCCCAGGGACACAATGATGGGCCCCTGACAGGATTCAAACCCACAACCTTACGTTTGAGACTAGAGCCTAACCACAGAACCATTGATGCCACACAAAATCAAATGCATTCTGAACACAAAGGTACCTCCACACCGTAGTCCCCTCGGTCCACGTAGTCGCCCAGGAAGAGGAAGGAAGCAGGAGTCAGCAGGGGTCCCATTCGCCACAAGGCCTTCTCAAAAGACACAAGGTCACAGTAGTTGCCGTGAATATCCCCTGAAATAGAATTTTGTTTCAACTAAGGTGCAGCTTAAAAAAAAAAAAAAAGCACACAGGAGATATCGGTTCATGGAGTACCTAGCAGGTACTCATACTAAGTCCATATGTAAATTTTGTGGATAGTTGCAATACTATGAAATTCCATATAAGACGTAGCCAAGACCTTAATAAATAGACAAAAGCAGAGCGGACATTGTTTACCAATGAGGAAATGTTTTTGTAAGTTTCGTGACTTAGACAAGGGGGATTATACATTATTTTTACCATGAATTCAACAGACTAGTACACAGGGGCTCTCGTGGTGTGGAAGTTACGGTGTTCACCTCTCAATCAAAAGGTTCTGGGTTCGAAACCTGACAGCAACAGAAAATTGTCTTCTCTAAAATTTCCTCCTTTCACCTCCTTTCTTGCTGTCTAACCATGTTCTGTCATCTGCTTTCATCTCCACTTTCTGCGCCTCCCCCACTCCCCTTTGCCCGCTCCTCAGGGCTCTCGACTCTTTCTGCAGCTTTTCTACTACTACTTCTTGGCTCCTTCTTACTGCTGTCTTTCAGCCACACCCCTGATCTCATGGTAGGTATGACATAACACGTAGCCTTCTCGGATAAGGGCAAAAAATCTTACGAGGTCTCGTGTGCAAGTGGCATACATTTAAAGAACCCTTAGCGGTCCTAAAATCGATATGAGTAGGCTTCAGCTGCCATCCAGGCAAAATTTAAAATTTCTTACCACCTGAAAATGTTTAATGTGTCCCACCCGCTCATATGATCTTATCCAGTTGTGAGCACCATAAAACACTTACCAAAACAACAATAGGCTAGTACACTTACCCAGAATGTAGGTCGGCGACCTCAGTTTCAGCAGACGTGGTTCTGTGGCCAGATGTTCCTTGACTTGACGACAAACAATCAGTAGACACTTGGCTAAGGCATTGCGGTCCACCTCGCCCCAGTCAAAGGCAGGCTGCAATCAAGTATTGTCACTGAAATTTTTGTACGTGTTTTATGCCCTGATTGACACAATTTGGATCATTTTAGAGGCAAACCACTACAACCCTGCCTCACAGGAAGTCGGAGGGTGCTCTGGTGTGGTTTGCTCCTTTCTTCCTGTCAAGCATCTATAATCCTGATCTATCCTCCTTCTTTTTTTTTGTGTCTCTTATTCCCTTGTAACACCTCTAATCTTCGGCACTTATATGACCTTATTGTGGTGCAGGTGCTGCGCTACTCTTACTAAAACTATAAACTAAACACAACCCTGCCTTATAGGGCCAACACGGGCTAACTGTAGACAAATAGAAACATTTGTTAAAAAACACTTCATCTCAGTCAAAGACAGGATGACATAGTAATTAACATGATTTCGATCATTGAGGAGGCAGGCTGCTTTAAAACTTTCTATCAAGGCTGAGAGGGGGAATAGCCTACAGTATCCCAGTACACATGGAGACACTCCTTGAAAAATGTATCAATGTCAAAGAGAAATTGGAAAATTATAATTGTAATTGTATGAGTTTTACACCTAAATCAACACAATCTAGACCATGAACAAGGCAGGTGACGTTAAACCTGACAATGTGTTTCTCTTCACTGCAACTAGATTTTAAAAATAGTCTTTGTGTAGCCATTTCTCTCCTTTACGTCAGACTTTATGGAAAATATGTTACCCTCCCATTGACAAAATTTAGATCATAGAGGAGGCAGGCTACTTCTCCCCCCCCCCCCCCCCCCCACATACAACGTCCTAGGGGACAGGCGAAGATTCATTTTACGAGTCCAAAAAAAACAAAACAAAACCCTTCCCACTTGGGAATCAAGCTCACGTCTTCAGCATGTGATGGCAAAGCACCTATTCACGGCACCACAGACTCTGGTGACCAAGTTCATGAAACTTTTTTAAAAATAAAAATTTCAAGACACAAACTGTATAACTCACCTTCGGGTTGGCTCCATTATCTCCCTTTGTGGGCCTCTCAAAGTAGCGCAGTCCTGTCAACATCTCATTAGGATGGGATCTCTGGAGAAGGGACATTAATAATAATAATGATAAATAAATAGTATTTGTATAGCGCACCCCCCACTCAACAGCAAGCTCTATGCACTTAACACCATATCATTACCCCAGAAGACCATAGAACACTCAGAAACATTCTCAGCTTCCCAGGAAGCATACAGTGAAAGCAGCTGATTAAGCGCTCAAACACTAAAAAACAGATAAAATCTTTCGCTGTGTACAGCTGGGTACCCATTCTGACCTGGGGAAGTGAGGAAAATTTGTGTAAAGTGCCTTTTTTAAGGACACAACGTCGGCCTCTGATGGAATTTGAACCCACGACCTTACGGATGCGAGTCCAAGAGCCTCACCACTAGGCCACCAACATTCACACAATAATTACATTATCCCTCTATCGTGAAGGAGTGGGATGAGGTAATACATTAGATTCACTAATTTCCTATAGAAAGATATTCAAAGCCAACTCTAAAATAAAAAGAGAGAGATAATGTGCCAGAGAGAGAGAGAGAGAGAGAGAGAGAGAGAGAGAGAGAGAGAGAGAGAGAGCAGAGTGTGTGTCTGTGTGTGTGAGTGAGAGAGAGAGAGAGAAAAAGAGAGAGTGAGAGAAAGAGAGAGAAAAAAAGAGAGTGAGAGAGAAAGAGTGAGAAAATAAGAAAGAGAGAGTGTGTGTGTGTGTGTGTGTGTGTGTGTGTGTGTGATGAGTGTGTGATGTGTGTATATGAGTGTCTGTGTGTGCCCAGTGCACGTGCGTGTGCATGCTATTTTACATGTCTGTATGTCTGTGTTTATGTGAGGTATTGCCGAGTGCAGCGAATACAAATTTTTTTATGACATGGTAGGGTGCCACAGAGTTACACATTTTGTCACTTAAGTCACTCAAGTTTCAGATACAACGTCAATGTCTTTCAGAAGAGGATTAACATCAAAGCAAATTTTCACTCCACCTGATTGAAGGCATCAATGGACGACAGTCTCTGGAATCTGGACACATCTCCATCCAGGTGATTGTTGGCACTGCCGCTGACTGCTGCTGTCCCTGCACACATAGCAACGACGATAATATTTTAACAATAATCATCATCATCATCATCATAAATAGCATTTGTAAAGCACAAATCCCCACTCAACAGCACGCTCTAGGCACTTTACAATTATATACAACCTATAGTATTACCTCCAGCAGACCTACTAGCGTTCTGGAACAATCTCAACTTCCTGGGAAACATACACTGAAAGCTGCCATCTTTTATAAAACACTAACACAATACCCCTAAAATGTGCATTGTCCTTGTGATAAGACAGGCTAACCTACATAATGTGATAATATCATTTTCTTAAATTTGATGAACTGATAGTAAATTATAATTATCCATTTCATATGCTCAGTCAAAGACAGGTCTGAATTTTAACTAGAAATACGCCTAAAACATTAGAAATGAAGCCGGCTGCAAGGTTGCTGCGTGATGAAACCAAATAAGTTTTTCGATTCTTCCTAAAAATCTATTCAGCAAGGGTTATCCAGTCTTGTAAGAAAAGGTAACATTTTATTGTCTCAGTGGGACATTATTCTGTCGAAAGGCAACAATAAGTTCACTCAACTCATGGAAAAAGTGTATTTTGTTCAGTCAACAACACTTGTTGATGCCCTGTTATAGTTTTAGTTAAGAGTTTTATGCAGGGTGGCCGACAACCCGCTTCTTAATTTTCTGGGGGGGGGGGTAGGTACATTATATCCAGTCAACAGCATGTCAGCGCAGCACTGGGATACTGTGTGACTTACGTATTTCAGTCTGTTCTTATTTATATTTTCGCCTCATCATATTCGCCAATATAAACTACCGTATTATATAAAAATTAATTATGTTTTGAGCCTGAAAACCAGAATATCGACTGTCAAGAACCAGCATGGGTGTCAAGATTTATATAATAAAAGTGAAAAACAAAAATTATAGTTCAAACTAGAAAAAGAGTAATAACTTGAAGTGCTCAAGTAGACCTATTCAGTGTGAGAAGTGCAAAAACTGTGGGAGGGCAAGATGCAGTGACACTGACAATCTTCAAATCTTGAACAGAAAACTAAAATATAGATGTACAATACAGGTAATTTACTATCACAAGAGAAAGAGAGAGAACGAGAGACTGAAAGAAAAAGAGAGAGAGAGAGAGAGAGAAGAAAAAAGTATGCACTTGATGAGGTCACTCCTCTTTTTTTTTTTAAAACCAAAGACAATGAACCAACATACTATCACCCATCCAATGAAACGCGAATCTTTTGGTTAAAAACCACGGCTTAAAAGGTATTAGTATGACGGATCCCGATTCCACACAAGGCCGGCACCAATGAGTGCTTTGCAGAAAGCTCTGGTAATAATTAAAATTCTAAATACTAAAATTTGCTTCAAAGTTCAGTTTTTGTCATCCTGTGTTGCCTTCAACCCCACCCCTCCTCTGACTGTATCTTTTTAAAAAACCAATAATACCCCCTTTCCGAAGCCCCATACTTCGTTGCACTCAGACTTTAAATGAACTTTGGGGACCCCAACGATCATCGGAACTCACAATGTGATGTGAACGCACAGGTTCACTGACTGGTCATGATGGCGAGCCCGACAAGACGCTTGAATGACTTTCTTTTTTTTTCCGCAAGTGACAGCACAGGACAAATATTGATTTATTTTCATAGCGACACAACGTTTGTAATGCACAACCTGCGTGTTACAAATGTTGCGTTAATCAGACTGCTACCAGCAAAATTTTGGGTGGTAACGAAAGCGAAAGCAGATCGAGCTTCCGTATCACATATACACTTTCGCTTGCGCCACAGGCGCCTGTCCGCGTGAACCGTACACTCAGACCGGGAAAAGCCGAATAAATATCACAATCGCGACCGGCAAAAATGAACCCAAGGACGTTATCCGATTTGGTTTTCAAATGTTTGAGAACTTTTATGTTATTTTCCAGGGTCTTTCGTGGGGCAATTTACAGATTTCCTCAAATTCCCAGGGTATTCCCAGGGCCTGGCAGTCACCCCGTTTACGGCACTTGCAACACAATAAGGTCATTTAAGTGCCGAAGATTAGAGGTGTTACAAGAGAATTACAAACAAAAAAAGAATGAGAGATAAGGACGATAGACTTTTTTAATAGGGAAAGAAGGAGCAAACCACACCTGAACATCCGCCACCCAACCACTATGTGCTGTTGTTTTTTTGGTGGGTTTTTTTTTTGTTCTTTGTTGTTTTGTTTTGTGTGTGGGGGGGGGGGGGGGGGGGGGGGGACTTAACAAAAAAGAAGTAAAACTTCGATATTCAGTTCAAACAGATTTTTTAAATCTGAAATTTTAAAAATGCAGGCAACAATATGTAACAATGAAAACTGGAAAATTTGAGGGATTTTTAAATTTGTTTATGATGGCTTGAAATGTGCTGCAACATTGCCTGTCATCTGTTACTGATCCGACATACGGGTCTGCTATATCCTTAAACAGCTTATGAAGAGGGAGGGGGAATTCCCTATCCATGCAAGCATAAAACAAAACGTGTTCAGAAACGGAGAAAATTAAGATTCAGGTATCGCCAACCCACTTGCAAATTAATTGCTTGCTTTCTACCTATGGCCCATTTTTTTTTTTGGGTGGAAAACACTGTAGTTTAATGTGAAGCCCACATCATACACATCATGGGTCTCAACTAAGAATTCTAAAAAAGTAGGAACTTTCCGGGTGATCGCCACAGAAGCCCATTTTCGCGAAACACGCATTATTATTATACTGTTGAACCCTAGAATGCTGAAATAAAAACCATCAATTTATCAAAGCAAGGTTATTTCACACCAATCTGAGGGCTTAGGAGATAATTTCAAGTAAGAGTCAAGTATCAAATATTTACAATCTTGATTACGTACAGAAAGTGGTGGCGCCTGGGGTCTTGTGCGACTTATTCACATTTTCCCTTCATCATATTTGCCTGTATATATAAACTATATAAAAATGAATCTTGTTTTGAGCCTAGAATCAGAATAACGACTGTCATGATTTATATCATATATATATATAGGCCTATATAATAAACGTGAAAGACAAAAATTAATGCTCAAACTCAAAGGCGAGAGGAATAGCCCAAGTAGATCTATTCAGTGTGAGAGGTGTAAGAACTGTGGGAGGGCAAGATGCAGTGATACTGAAAATCTGCGAATCTTGAGCAGAAAGCTAAAATATAGAGATCTAATTTACTGTCACCAATCCAATGAAACGAAAACACTTAGGCCCCTAAGTTCCATAACAAGCTTACAAGTTATGAAGGTTCCCGATTTCACACAAGGCCTGCACCAACGCACAATTTACTTTGCAGAGAGCTGAATTAGTAATCAAAATTCTATACATAACACACATAGATCTATTTCCAGTTTCAGTTTTTTTGTCCTCTGGTATTGCATCCAGCCCTCCCCCTATCCCTGAGTGCATCTTTTTTAAAAATCAATAATCTCCCCCCATTCCGGAGTCCTGTACTTCGCAGCGCCCAGAACACCCACAGGTTTATTGACCGGTCACAATGGCGAGCCCGAGAAGACGCTTGTATAACTTTCTTTCTTTTCTTTTTTTATTTTTCCCCCCACAAGTGACAGCACAGTGACAAATATTGATTTATTTTCATGGCGACACAATGTTTGTACTGCCGAACCTGCATGTTACAATAAATGTTGCGTTATCAGACTATTGCAGACAAATTTCTGGGTGGTAACGAAAGCGAAAGTAGATCTTGATTTTCCAGTCAAGCATTGGTGACACAATTCCGCTTGCTGCCAAAGCCGCCAGCTCGCATGAAACGTACTCTCAGAGCCGAATCAATATCACATTCACGACCGCCAGAAATGAACTTAAAGACGTTATTGGAATTGGTTTTCAGATATTCCAGATCTTTTATGTATTTTCCCGGGGCTCTGCGATTTTTTTTTAAATTCCCGGGGCCTGGCAGTCACCCTGCTCCCAACAACTCTCTTTCTGATTGGCCCGCTGTCACGGTTGCGGAGTATAGAGGACGAAACGGCGGTAGCGGAAATCCGCTAAATAGCAGACTATTGAGACCCATGCACATACAACTTGAAAACACACACACAAACACACATATAATGTCACTCGCACACACAAAAAACACATTTACACACATACGATCACACACACATGCGCTCACCCACAGTCACTCTTCCCACCTTGAAGGTCCCACAGAGCCATGACCTCCGCAAGAGTCCCTGTACGTTTGACCCGCACGGTGTGAGTCGCCAGGTCGTATTTTGCCATTTTCACTGAGGTGGATGACGGGGCTCGCCCTTCTGGCTGCTTGAAGATTGAATCTGGCAAAGATGTATAGTATAGCTTTAATAAGAGTATTATGGCACTTGCAATACAATTAGGTCATATAGGTGTCAAAGATTAAACAAAAGTTTTAGTAAAGTTTTACGGCGCTCGCAACTGTGTAAGGTTTATTTTTTTAGTATGAGTTTTACTGCACTTGCAACACAATAGGGTCATATAAGTGCCAAAGATTAGAGTTGTTTGTAGAGGTTTTATTTTACGGCGCTCGCAACTGCATAAGGTCATATGAGCACCAGAAGATAAGAGGTGTTACAAGAGAGTAACAAACATAAAAAAGAAGAAGGGGAGATCAGGACGATAGATGTTTGATAGGATCGAAAGAAGGAGCAAACCACACCAGAGCACCCGCCAACCGCCCGATTAGAGTATTTACAAGAGAGTAACAAACACAAAAAAGAAGGATGGGAGATAAAGATGATAGATATTTGATAGGAAAGAAGAAACCAACCACACCAGAGCATCCACCAAGCCCCCACATTGTATAAGGTCATTTGAGAGCCAAGGGGTGGATGTCAACAAAGAAGTCCTTACAGGGAATCAGGCTTACTCTGCTCACCTCTCTAGCTTCAACAACACAAAGTCTGCTTCGACTATCACTGTACCCAAGAAATAGCAGTTCACAAGGAAGTGACAAACATACAAAAGAAGTAGAGGGAAAACGACGATAGTAAGGATTAGGAAAGAAAAAGCAGTTTCCTGTTGCAGTTCAGGCATAGTTATGAGCATGACATTGATGAATCAGCCCATTTACAATTCTACTGTGCATAAGAACAAGCTGATGTCCCCCCTTTGGGAATGGCCTGAAGACACTTCAGTCGGTAGCACCGGTAACATACACAATTTAAAGGAGAGATGGGAATATAGATGTTTGATAGGAAAGAAGGAGATAATCACACCAGAGTACCCACCAACCATCCGCAGACATCTAATATTTGTTAGTTGGAGTTAAGAAAAGCACATTAACACAATAACTGTCTTTAAAGTGCAGGAAAAGAAAAACGGACAGAGAGAAACAATAGAGGGACCAGTCACTTGCTGACAAAGACCAGGAAAAGACACTTAAGTTCTGATTTACTACTCATACCTAAAACTTTACAACCGTAACTCTCACATAAACTAAGAAGCCCCAGTTTAAAACTCAGAAAAAAGAGAGACAACACTACTGAAGAGAGTTAGAAAGGAAGAAAGAGAGAGGTAGAGGATGTGGGAAAAAGAAAGAAAAAAGAGAGCAAGTGATAGGGACAGAGAATATGAACGAGAGAGAAAGAAAAGAATGGAGAACAGATGGAATGATAGCGAAAGAGTAAAAATCTCAACCAAATAAAAAAGCAATGGACAAATCACCATAGCAAAAAGTGAAATAACTGTAGTGTCTGACCTAATTTATCAGTTTGCTTCTCTTTCGGCTTCTTCGAGTCCATCAGTTTTGGCCGTGACCTTTTTGTGGGAGGTTCCTCTCGATTGTCGCTATCGCTGTCACTGTAGGGGCTTCCTTCCCGTGCTCTACAGAGGGACAAATTGGAAACACCCTGGTCTCTACAATGTTAGCAGGGTGAAGAGGAGAACATGAACATCGATCGAGTCACAAAAAAAAATTTGCGAAAACGACTCGTGCAGTGCTCATGCCTCATGCTTCACGGTGAACAAGAAAAAAAAATGTGCGTGCAACCTACTGCACGAGGATAAAAACCAGAGCACTTCCTTGTCTGAGTCGGACTTGCATTCTTATGGTTATAGTATAGGTTCAAAGCTTGATCAACTGAGATGGTTTATCCTTGTGCAAAAACAAAATTTTAGAAACCAAATCCTAGCCTCCTGAGCTTCCGGATTCAGATAGAGAGTGCTTCATCATGAAAAACTCAGTAAATCAGCACAGAAGATGATCAAAACACGTGTGAAAGGGCACAAATACGTTTAGAATGTCGACATAAACAAGTGTTTTGATTGATTGAAAATTACTGCCTTTTTCTGCCTGATGATTCAGCGCTCTTTCGTCAAACAGGTGTAGCAGTGCTGAAGATTTTTGTTGCAGAAGCGTGCCACTGGTGTGCAGGTGCTTCAAGCTCAAAGGTGAACATTGAATATCAACTCAATTGGTTAAGGGACTGCATTGAACATCCCACCACTATCCATGATGAACTTAAGGCATAATGAAAGTACTTAACTAGGAGTGTGTGAGCAGGTCAGGGCTGCCCACCCACTAGCATACGATTTAGTAATCAACGTATAGAAAATTAGTAATCTTGCTTTAATAATCGTAATATGTCCATGGATACTCTTCTTCTCTAAGGTGTCAAAGACAGAGGTTGTAGTCGAGCATAAATGTAACATGAACAAACGTGTGATGAAAAAAGAGCTCTTGCTGGACTCGTCATTGTTGAGGGGGGGGGGGGTTTTTTGGGGGGGGGGGGGCGCGAATAATTGCTGCTAGCAAAAACAACAGAAACTTTTAGAGCTACAGAATACGCCACAAGCCTTCGATCCTGGTTGTGCATCACAACACACCACACCACACACCCACCGTAGGTAACTGTTTCAAGTTTTAATACAATATATCCATTAACAAAAAAAAAATAATTTAAAAATTCCGTCATTGGCCTAGGCTACCACCCACAGCATAAAAGTGCAAGAATTCTGTAACACCTTGTCAGCCTAATGTTTGCCTTGCTCCTGACTTTGGCACTTCTAAAGTCTCAGGTTTTTCTAAGGGCAAAGTAGCACTGAGCTCATAGCACTCAATATAAAGAGGGTGTTTAAGTTAGACAGCTATGCGTGACGAAGTGATGTAGATTATCCGGGTCTGATAGTTTTCTAACTTATACACCGGAAAGGTTGGCAGTGGGTTGAGCTTGGAAAAATTTAAACATAATCAGAATTAGGGGAATTACAATCGTATTTTCGTAAAATTGAATAAAAGTCGTAACGATTCCGCCAAATTCCTAATGATGGGCAGCTCTGGCAGGTGCTGATGTGTCTTGCTTTCATTGCTGTCTTCATGAGTATAAAATTAATGTATGGCTCAGCAATCATATAATCGCAGAAAGCTTATATTTATATGGGATAAACTGCTATATAAATGCAATCTATTATTATTATTGCTACAGTCGTTGAATTCATTGCCTAAACTAATTCATACACTGTGACAGATACAAACGATCTAAGCAAAAACTCTTAACATCCACACAGCTATTGTGATTATAAATTCTGATGTCACAGACATGCTTCACCCTCTAGAAAACATCCACAGGTCAATATCAGATCCAGATCGTTTGATAGTTTTTGAGCAGTTGACAAGAAATAACAGCAACAAAAATTCTTCAAATTCACTACAGACACACAGATCTCAATACTCACAATCTTAAGTTGGTCATACAAGTCTGATGCAAACGAAACAAGATCGATGTTCCACGAAACTTCAACGACCCCACGGCCGTCAAGAAGTCGCTGCTCGGCAATTTGTCCTTTGTTTCTTCTCCAAACAATCTGGAAGAAAATGAAAGCAGGAAATCTTTTTTAAAGGCAAAACTGTAATATTAGTCCATTATTTTCGCGCACTACAGTGATCACAGTCAACTGTTTACTGTATCAGTAAGACAGCAGCAACCCAACTGTGACCCCGTTTGTTGCGCAGGGCAAAGGGGTGAGGTTCCAACTTGAATGTAAATATTTTTTAAAATTAATTTTTCTTTCTCTCATTATTTTCTTTAAACTCTTAAGTTTTTTCTCTCTTTCTGATAAATAATTTCACCGAAGCTCTATAATTACAAAACACAATTTCTAAAAATTCTTTTTTCAGAATCAATAACTTGTTTATGACTAGCTACATTGTCTAAAACTCTTTTATTTATACAGTTTTCAGTCTTCATTCCTGATCTGACCGTTTATTTCACAATATGCTGAACAATTACAGTACTAAAATAACCCACTTTTACCGTGGTTCCACAATTTAAAATCCTTAATTCTCATAAGAAGCATTTTCAGTAAGTTCCAAATTTTTATGGTATTTACTTTCAGTCCAATGATTTGCCATGTACTTATCTGTGTCTATTCATTGCTCGTAGTTCGAGAAAAGAGAAACATACTGATACAATAAACAACCATTTAATGCCGTAAAAAATTTAGAAAGACAGAAGCAAAAGAGTTTGAGTTAGAACAAAAAAGTAGGACCTAGCAGTGGGGCCCTCTGAGCAAGAGCTCCATCTCTGTTTTGATTCCTTTTCAACAAAATTCTGTTATGGTTCTAAATGAACATGACCATATTAACAAGTAGACATGACTTAGGAAATGATGTATACTCACTTGGCACTATTAATAGCGTCTTCAACAAGCGACGCATCATCATTTGGTAAGCCTTTGTGATCCCTGATGTCCTTCACCAAAGCTCTGGGGAATCCATCACAAAGCATAAAGGGTTTTTTTTAATTACAGACACCGGCCTTAGAACAATCAAAATGAAATTCACATCACTCAAAATTAAATGTTCTCCCATTACACTTCCATTTTGAATTTCTCCAAACTTCATCAAATACAACAATTCCATTTTAAAAAACTATTAAAATATTTTCTTCTTAACCTTTAAGTTACAATAATTCTACAAACTTATTGTGCAAAAAAAGATTTTTTTTTTAAATTAAAGTTTTCATGCACTTGAATTCTTCAAACCTGTACCTCCAACTTGAACCCGACCTGCAAAGCTTGAAATAAAACAAAATGAAAATGCTTTAAACAGCTTCACTCTCTTTAATTTCCAAACTTGTAACAAATATGGAAATGCTAGAAATAAAAAAGACAAAAAACATTTTTTTAAAGCCTCCCGCTCCATAATTCTTCAAACATGCACCAAGACCTAGTGTTGCAATCCAAGAAATAAAACAAGACAAAAGTGCTTTTCACAGCTTCACAAACTATAGTTTCTAAAACATATATAGTAATTGTGGAAATGTTGGTAATAAAAATAAATGTCCTCGAGTTCCTCAAACCTATGCCACCTGTCCCCCAAACTTGTACCAAATTATACAATATTTACAATAAAACAAAATGAAAAATACTTTTTAACAAATCATTAAAACTCTTCAAACTTGTGCGAAACGATTATTCAGTGCTAAAGATACAAACCCCTGTCTGTTGTGTAGCAGTTATGCTCTTCGCTGCCAGATGCAGGAGACCTGAGTTCAATTCCCAAGTGGGAAGAATTTTCATCGAGCATTTCAGTCTCACTGCTGGGATATTGTATCCCTCTCAGCCTGGGTTGGTTCTGACAGGCAGGGTCAGAAGCCCGCCGCCTAATTGATCATAATTGTGTCAGCGGGGGTGTTTTTAAAAAAACAGATTTTTTAAAAACCTATTTAAGATTAAACAAAAGCTTCACTCACTTGAACTCTTCAAACTGCAAGAATCCGTCCCCATTGACGTCGTAGTAGCGGAACATGTAGCGACACCTCATCTCCGCCGGGAGTCCACCATGTTGGGTGCAGGGTTCAAGTGCCGCTAGACCCAGTAGGACATCTTTGTATGACAGGATGTGTTTCTTGTGAGGGTCAAATGCTCTGATAAAAAAGGATAGCAATGTCAAGACACGAAAGTCTTACTTACCCTAAGTTCAAGAGAGGTGCATCCAGGCAATACTGGTATTTTTTTTTCCTTTTTTTTTTTTTGAGTTAAGAGAAGCACATCCACTCAACAGTAACATGCTTCTAAAAGACAGGATGTGCTGAGTCAAACACTCTGGTCAAAAGAGGACACCAATGTCATGATGTGAAATTCTTATTCAAGTTCAAAACATCCTGCAATAGTAGTCATTCATAAAACACATCATGTATATAACATATGTATAAAACAGATTCATTAAATATATTCTTTTAACACATTCACAAAATGCATTCATAAACACATTCATAAAACGCATTCATACAAACACATTTATAAATAATACAAGCAAGGGTGCGGTGGCGGAGCGGTCAGTACGCTCGTCACCGAAGGGGAAAGTCCTACCCACCCAGCAGTAATGGGTACCTGACTCCGAATTGGGGAAGTAAAGGCGGCATGGAAAGAAACTGGCCAACCTACCACAATATGCTGAAGGCCCAGGAAGTTGTCTCACTAACAAGGCAATCCCCACTGTCCGGAGCAGATGCTGGAACAACTTCATTCATACAAACACATTCATAAAAACAAACCTGAAGAGGGCAGGAATGGTCTCTCGACGAGCGCCCTTCAGCTCTGTCATGTAAGACGTGAATGTGGTCAAGTTCATGTTCTGGCTGGGCTGACATTGTTCGATATACTCTTGAAAAAGTAAGTCTTGTTCTGAAACAGATCAAAGGTTTCACATTCAATAGTTCTGAAACAGTAACATCAAGGCCACACATTCAATTGCTCTGAAACAGATTTGTTTGTTTCAATTAGAGAAAACAAAATAAGAGCAATTCTATTCAGTGCATGGTAAAAGTAAGACTGACAGACAGAAACAACAGACAGAGGGAAAGAAAAGCAGCAGACCAGACGCCCCTTTCAACCATTATTATCGTCTTCTCCTTCAGATTTTTACTTAAGTGAACTTTTTCCTACTTCGTAGGGCCGCTTGTCTTCAAGCAGCCACATTTTAATTTTGAAAGTACTCTAAAGCCTACTCTTATTGATATTAGGACCACCAGGGGATCTTTAACATGGGTAACTTGCCCATGGGTCCATTTTGCAGTATCCGAGAAAGCTATCAGACCAATCTTCTCTTTATATCCCCAAGACCAGGGGTGTGGCTGATAAACAGCAGTAAGGAGCCAAGAGTAGCAGAAGAAAGAGTCAGGAGTAAAGGAGAGAGGGGCCCATATGAGACCTGGATGGGGAAGGGGGGAAAGATAGGAGGAGAAAGTGGAGACAAAAGCAGATGGCAGAACAGGGCTAGTAAAAGTAGATTTTAGAGAAGAAAATTGATATGGTCACAGTCAGGTTTCGAACCCAGGACCTCTTGAATGAGAGGCAAACAACATATCTCTACACCGCCAGAGCCCCCCTCATTGTTACAAACAATACAACAAAACAAACCAAGAACCCAGAAACGTCTCACACTTTCTCATTTTCACGAACTTCCAAACAAAACTCCACCCTCAAAAACTATAACTTACTTACCATGCATCCCTAACTTGGCATACCTCACCCCCCCCCCCCCCCCCAACCTGAAATTTCTCACTTTCTACAAACCAAATAATACCTTGACTAGAGCACATCGATTTCCATGAATAAACCCCCCCCCCCCCCCCACCCCCAACTCCTATAAATGCCTCAATCTTATGAACTTTCAAATAAAAAGATAACATAAATATTACAACCCTGGCCATACCTTTCTTTCCTAATTTGGCTGATTTGACCAGAGCCTCATGAGCGGTCATCTGAGGGTTCTCTGAGCTAATGTCGTACGGTTCTGCACTCAGTTCACCCATTGTGGTCACAGGCACCGCAGAGCTACCTGTGGTAGACAGGTTTGAAACAGAGACATTGGTTGAGCAATCATAATGATACAACAACGATAATAGTAACAATAATAATCATCATCATCATCATATTTATATAACGCATATCAATGCTCTTCAGCATGCTCTATGCAATTTGTATCTATTATTACCCCCAGTTGACCCTTGAACATGACTCAGAAATACTCTTGACTTTCCAGGAAGCATCCAATGCAAGAAGCTTATTAAGCACCCAAACGCAAACAAACTGACATAGAGTACACCAGTTTGAGTAAAGAGGAGCATATAGACACGTTAACTGTCATTTAGTGCAGGGAAAAAACAAGACAGACAGATGGTAACATCAGAGGGAACAAAAAGAAATGAACCTGCCAGTGACAATGTCTAACCACTCGTTCAAGCCAAGCCATAAAAGGGAAAGGCAAGGTAATTCATAAAATATGAGCCACGATATGACTGTTAACGTAAAACAAAAAATATGCATTGTATGCAAGTGTTATAGCATACAGAATAAATTATCTAAGGTCTGACTGTTAACCCTTTTGTTGCCTTTTGACATACCTAGTATGTCACGAAAATGTGTCAATTTTAGCTTTGAGCCATACCACTGGCATCACAGAAGTTGGCAAAATTTGCCGCTCCAGGCAGTTTATACTATTACAGGACATCACATGTTTGACACGCTAATCATCTGGCTCTAATTCTTCTGAACAGAGATTTATCCAAATGCACTGCATAGATTCCTTCACATTCAGGAATAAAAAAGGCACATATCAGTACCAATTTGCTAGTGTTAATTCATAGCTAGGTTTACAAGCGATCGATAAACACAGGTCTAGTCTTGCCGACAAACATGTGCTCTCGCAAAACGTATACATCAACATAACGTATAAAAGGCAGCAAATTTTACCTTTTACTTTAATCTGCAAGTTTTTCAAATTTGATTAAGATGAGGAATATAGGGAAAGAGGAAAATGAGAAAAATGACAATATCGAAGACTCTGGGTCCGAAAATTGTCATTAGT
The DNA here is from genome assembly GCF_000002075.1 of Aplysia californica. Taxonomy (NCBI): domain Eukaryota; kingdom Metazoa; phylum Mollusca; class Gastropoda; order Aplysiida; family Aplysiidae; genus Aplysia; species Aplysia californica. The sequence continues at coordinate 1,123,474 of NW_004797412.1, forward strand.
GGGCTAGATCTAGGCTATAAGTTCACTGAGACATAAGACTGCTATCCTTGCTAATGAGCTTAGCTGAAAATCAGCGTTAACAGTAGGAATGCACAATTCCTGGCAATGAATGGGTTAATGTCTCGGACAAAGTCTCTTGACAAACATACCTTTCACGTTTACATAACCAGGAAGGCAGAGTTTTAAGCTTGATTCTCACTCTTTTAACAGAACAGGATCAGGTATTTTCTTCAACCATTTCATTGAAGTCAACCTAACAGCTCTATGGGAAATCTAAAATCTAAACTTAGTACCTGTACCGCCTTAAAGTGATAGCTAATATATATGCATGCATTCACTATCAGATAATCATCCTTTCTGCCCACACCCCCTCACCTCCTTTGCCCCCTCCTCTGGGCTCCTGACTCTTTCTGGGGACTCTTGTGGCCTAGAGGTTAAGGTGTGCGCCTCTCATTCAAAGGTCCCGGGGTAGTGACCGAAAAAAAAATTCTTCTCTTAAATTGTTTCCTTTCATCTCCTTTCCTGCTCTCTAACAATGTTCTGTTGTCTGATTTCGTCTCCGTTTTCTGTCCCCTCCTCTCGGCTCCTGACTCTTTCTGCAGCCTTTTAACTGTTTCTCCTTGGCTCCTTCTTACTGCCGTCTTTCAGCCACACCCCTGATCTTCTGGTAGGAAAGATCTGCACCTAGTCTTCTCAGAAAAGGGCGAAAAATCTCAGAGGTCCCGAATGTAAGTTGCGCACGTTAAAGATCCCTTGGTGGTCCAAAATCGATAAGAGTAGGCTTCGGCTGCCACCCGGGCAATATTCCAAATTTCCTACCAACTGAAAAATGTTTAGTGTGTCCCGCGCCCTCATATGATGACCACATGCAGTTGCGAGCGCCGTAAAACACTTACCAAAACAAATTTTTTTTAAATTACTTTCTGCAGCCTTTCTACTGCTACTTCCTGGCTCTTTTTTACTGCTGTCTTTCAGCCACACTCTTGATCTTATAGTAGATCGAACAATTAGCCTTCTCGGATTAAGACGAAAAATCTTGAAGGTCAAGTCAGCAAGTAGCGCACGTTAAAGATCCCTTGATGGTCCAAAATCGATAAGAGCAGCCACCCATGCAAAATTCAAAACTAATTCCTTCCAAAAACTAAAAATGATTAATGAGTCCCGCCCGCTCATATGACCTTATGTAGTTGCGAGCGCCGTAAAACATTTACCCAAAAACAAAAAAAAACAAAAAAATATTTATCCCTTTCAAAGAGTTCAAAGAGTATGGGCGTATGCACGTTGAAGGGCCTTTGCTCGGAACACCATGTTGAGGCTTTTATGCAGCCCTTTTTTTGGTGATTTTCTCAAATTATAATATAATATTATTGGGCCTCTTGCAGCTTCAATGGTTATTTCAAATAGTATAATCAACACTCTGCTATATTCTGATTATCCTTTCTTTTCATAAACAAAAAACTCAAACCTGACACAATGTAATGTTTCCCTCACCTTTACATTCTATAACTTGATGTGCAAGCTTCACAGGCTCCAAGCCCAGCAAGTGAAGTGTAGAACCAGACTCCAAGGTCGTTTTCATTTCATCGATGTTCAGCCAATATCCATTTTCGGAAGTCTGCATACATTTACAAGATAAAAAAGGAAAAAGACTCTACAACAGTTAAAATTTTGATTGACTCATGTGAGTCACTTTTACACAGCTAACTCCAGGGTCTATAAATAGTTTTTTTTTTAAACAAAAAAAACAAGACTACAAGAAATGGTTTACATTTAACAGATGAATTACTTACAGTGACATTTTAAAATTTTTTAATAAGAAGTATGATGTAGCATCTATATAAATAAAATAGACAAAATTTCTGAGGTCTGGAAATCTAAACAAGAGCATTTAAAGAAAAGTTGTCTCTTGTTAATTCATATGAGAAACTTATTTGTACTGAAGTACTGGCACACAGGCTATCAAGTAAAATTTGCTGATCTAAAAAAAATATGGTCTATCATATCTTTCATTAAACAGTGCATGATGTAGTGACAATGAAAAATGCCAAGAAAGCAATTGGGTTAAGAATACACATAATTAAGATATACCTTAACATTTTCAGAATTCACACTGGCATAGAAGAAGACAAACAAATGTGACGAACTGTTTGTGAATCTGACAAACTGATTTCTGAGGAGGCCTTTCAGGTTCGACTTTTCACCTGTGATCTGAAATGGCAAGATGAAAAAAAAAAAGATTTTTTAAAAACACATTTCAACAAGCAGGCTTAATTATAAAGTTAAAAGCTACAGAACACAAATCAAAAACAATTCTTTTGGCATTTACCTATAAATCAAAATCAACTATAAGAATATCCAAATCATTAAGAAGACCTCTTTCTCCTAAATTACAGTCAAAGCCACATTCATCAAGCCCCACCAACATTTTTTCTCAACAAGGCACTTGTATTGCTTGTATAAATGAGTCATGTCTGCTTGAGAAGTATAAAGAATGTATGAGTAAGATTTAAACCTACCTTAACTACCCCTATGGTTACGGCCAGATCAGTGTACTAGGTCAAGTCAGTTCCAAGTGGAGAGTTTAATTTTACTTCAATCAACAAAGGAACTTGGTAACTAAACCATCAAACTTAAGAGACATAGCATAAAAGGTGCTGTAAGTTTTTATAGTTCAGCATAGAAAAAAGATTATAGTGATGGCTAAAAAATAATTGGTTCAATAGGGGGACTGATTTTGTGGGGAACAGGTCAAATTACTTCCAAAGGGTATCTTTTTGCTCTTTCTTCTTGCCTTCATTGTCAAATAAAACATCTACAAAATTTAAAAGAAAACTGCAATAAAAATCAGAGGAAAGACAATGACCAAGGGCCAGGGGCATAACATGCAAAACATTAAAAATTTGTGTGTGTACCTGCAGAAAGGTTCAATAGTCAGAAACTTTGGATTTTGAAATAAGGACACAGTCTTTGTAGCAAATTCAAAGCTGAACAAGCTGATTACGAAATGTTTCACACATCTTGGGCAGTTTTAATATAAAGATATGCCATATTTTGCAACGAAGTGACTATTCAGACTCAAGTCCGAATATGATAAAATGTTAATCGGACTCTGATTCTTGTCCAGCATGACATCACTTCCGACTTCCTGTGACTCGTGACTCCGGCTTCCTGTC
>NW_004797412.1:1126992-1127473 GCF_000002075.1 Aplysia californica
CTAAAAAATGGTGGAAAATTGGAAGCATTGAACGATAGATCTATAGAACGAATACACTTCCTTTTTTTCCGGACCCGAGTCCGAATATTTTTCCATATTCAGACTCGAGTCCGAATAAGATTTTTTTAAATTCCGACTCGAGTCCGAATATGAAAAAATGTTATTCGGACTCGAGTCCGAATAATGACGGCCATTTTGCAACACAGGGGGTAAAAACAAAGTTTGGAGAAAAAACAAATTTCTAGCATATCTTTAACCTTTGGTGAAGCACATTTTGCAAAAATAACTAATTATGACTTTAAAAATATAAGTCAGAATAGTCACTTCGAAAATTAAAAGGACTAAGCATATCAGAACTCCACTACTCACAGCTTGTACACTTTACTAGACGGTATTTTTTTACTTTCCCTCCCGTCTCACACTCAGCTACCAGTTGTCTATTTTCTACTAAATATTGATGCGCTGAACACGAATATCAACT
>NW_004797412.1:1128879-1142607 GCF_000002075.1 Aplysia californica
ACAGTACAGCAGTTTGACCCCTGAGACAGTGCATCTGTGTGCGGGAGTGAAAGTAAAAATTTACCTACTAGACTTACCTGTTCAATTAGTTTCGATGCCACTCCTTTCAAACTGAGATGATCAGTCCTCTCTTCGAATGGTAGCCACAAGCCTCGGTCGTTAACGTCTCGAAGGAAAAACTTGTTTTCCTCATTCCCAATTAAAACACAGGCGAATTCTTTGGTCGACATTATGCACAACTGGATAAATTTAGCACGTTAAAATCAGAAATAATAAGAGCGTCTCGAAGTATTTTCTTAGAAACAGCAACTTCATTTCCCCCTCAAAGGCAAGAACAGGATATTCCATGCACCTATCATCACCATCAGTAAATTTGTAACCACATCCCGATTCCTTCCTAGTCATACAAATAAATTCCCGTTCTTGTTTTACATTCACTGTACTTTTCAACTTGCATCTCTGGATCCTCATACGTAACAGTGTGGGGTTTTTTCGTTTAACGTGCGTACCGAAATAAAAGAAGGCAAAAGAGGCAGAGGTAGATCTAAAATTTTGATAAAAAATCATCATCATCATCCTACTGAGCTGAAGTGCCAGGTCTGAAACAGATATATAATTTCTCAGCCTGCATGCTCTTGGAAAAAATCCATCATTTTGGTACACTGACATTGTTCAAGTGTCTTAGAAAAGAACTGCATTAATTTGTCTCTTCCTTGCCTAATCGCTTTTAAGAATAAGCATTCCATGCTGGCTTATTTCAGTACGGTCAGTATTACCATAATTTGATTTCTTTTCCTTTGTTCTAGGCCTATCCATGAAATTTATAAACAATATTTTACTTTTCAGTTAGGCTACTTTAACGTGGGATTTTAATCTCCTTGGGGATTATAGGCCTATATCTCCTTTGGTTCACACCAATCAGAACGGATTTTCTCCAGATAAAATATAAAACATGAACACGGTTTTTTTCCCCCTCTATAACAAAACAAAATCTAGATCTAGATCTCTAGATCTCTTGATGATGGGAAGAGCGAAGTGCGAAGACCTCGAAATTGGAAAACCAGTCTTGAGATTTATGATTTTATATGTTAGAGTCCTGGAGCTTGGTAGAAGTAGAAGCCCTCTAGCCTAGAGCTAGGCTAGTATTCAACGGTCCTATTGTAGCCTAGGCTAGTATAAGACTATCTATTCAATTCTAATCAAACTTTTCAAAATGCCTTGCACCTGTGTTGTGTATAAGTGTAGGAACCGATATAAGGCTGCAGCGGACAGGAGTTTTCATCTGTAAGTTATTTTCCCCTTTCTTTTAATTTGAATATAGATCTAGATCTAGATCTAGATTCTAGATCTAGATTTAGATCTAGAGTCTAGATTATGCCCCCAGCAACACAATTAAGATAGATCTATAATTAAAATTTAAGAGGCTAGCTCAGACTCTACTTGTCACTTGATCTAGATCTAGAGATATCTAGATTCTATATCTAGATTCTAAATTAGATTAGATCTACTGACTAGCAGGGTGATTGGGCGCTTTTTCGGTAGTTCCCATCCCCCAATTGTTATTCACAGGTTTAGGCTCCAAGAGTAGGGGGGGGGGTCCCCCTGACCTAGTATTAGTAGTATAAGGTGGGGGGGGGGGGGGTTTCAGGGGGACATGCCCCCCAGAATTTTACCACAATTTAATGTTTTGTGGTTGTTAGGTTTGATATGTTAGCTCGCTGCGAATCAAACATATAGATGTAGGTCAGGCTCAAATAAGGGGGGTGGGAACTACCGAAAAATCACCGGTGATTGCGACATTCTAGATCTAGTCTAGACTAGATTCCAGGCCTGCACCCCACCAGCAGATAGACTGACATACTTGATTTTGATTTTAAAAAACTAGAATCTAGATCTATTTTATAGATTGCTGTCCACTGTATGTGTATTAATAGTGTGGCATTCTCTGGTTGGCGCTCTCTCAATAGTTCCCACCCCCCTTATTTGGTTGTAGGTCTAGATATGTTTGTTGCGCGAAGAGCGAGAGATATCAAACCTTACAATTGCACTGCATCAAATTATGGTGCCCGCCTGAATCCCCCTCCCTACTCTTGGGGCCAAAAATGGCGAATAATAATATCCGACTCTATTTCTCCGAAGGTTCGGGAAAATTAACGTGAACCCTATTTTTCCGAGCGGTTTCCGTTCTCGAGATTTGTTGATAATAAGCGAATTGAGTGACCCGTGTGTGTGTAGTGTGTGTGAGAGATAGAGTGTGTGTGTTTGTATGAGTGTGTGTGTGTCAGTGTGTGTGTGAAGGGGGGGGGGGGGCGTGGAGGGATTTTTTTTTTTTACATGAAGGATTTTAGTTTTTGCTGGGTGACTAAATGCAAAATTATAGGTTACTGCCAAGGTCAAGAAGTCCTGTTTTCTCGCAGTATCTTTTGAAGGTATTTTCAAATGAAGTGTAGTCCGGGAACGTTGCCCCAACCACAACTTGAAGTATCTGAATATTCAGACATTTAAAAATCTCTAGATCTAGCTCTAGAAATTGAATTCGCTGCAAAAAATTCTTCTTCCCAGTCCTCGCAGAATGGCAGAATGAAAGGATGTCGCCTAAATCTCGCAAATAACCGAAACATTTCGAGATGGGAAACTGTTCGGAGAAATAAAGTTCAACTTTATTTTCCCGAACGTTCGGAGAAATAGTCACTTCGAATAATAATTGGGGGGTGGGAACTAGGCCTGCCGATAGAAGCACCCTCCGGTTTTGGCCCCCAGAGTAGCCTATATTATATCAATACTGACTGAAATTCAGAAATAGTCGGTATCGATGTTTTATCGGAAAGAGAGCTAGAGATGCGCTGCTATTTTTCAGTACAAAATGAGCAGTAACTTAGAGGTAAATTTGTACTTTCACTCATGCTCACAGATGCACTGCTTCAGGGGTCGAACTACAGTATTGTTTGCTGCAGATCACACATAAAGCCACCAAAACTGTTGCTAAACAATTATTTTCCAGAAAATTTCAAACCAAACTATATCAAATTATGGGTTAATACCCCCTGATTGTTTTTTAGCCCGTGGCGGCTGGCCTCCCTAGAACCCCCCATTCTAGATCTAGTGTTATATAGCTCGATTTTAAAAAATCAAATATTTCGAAAACTATTTATTTGCAACACATGGCGTTGCTTTTCGCCCGATTCTGTTACCCTTAGTTAGCGTGACTCAGCAGCCCGCCGGAGCTTTCCAGCTGGGGGTCACGGGGTTAATGAGCCCTGAAGCGATTTTGCCAGTGTCGGTTAAGAAGTTCGCATTTTTGTTTACTTTTGAAACGATATAACTTCTTCCCCATTCCACTAAGCTAACCATTTTATGCATATGTTCTAAAAGCTCAATGTTTTGAGATTTATTCTGCGTTAGAATGGTTAATTTCTGTTCTTTGGTTTTTGTCTAGATACGTGTTTGTAGAGTACCCAATTTGTCCTATTTTAGTGACATTTAATGGATAAATTATTGTTTATTTTAAAAATGCATGACAGATCTCTCCAAAATCTGTGTTAAACTGACTAAGGTCGCAACCATATTAACGCCCGACACGGACGGTCAGACCAGATCGTCTTCGGGCACAAAAAAATGCGCACCTGTTCTTTAGTAATGGAAGGTAACAAAAAATGGTTTGGCTACCGTACTGACGCCCGACGTCCTGTGTCGTCCCCGGTCAGACCATCTCCGATAAAACATGTTCTATCAAAGACGGTCCATGGGGCGAGATGGGAGGTTATTTTAATGATTTATCTCTGCATAGTTGTGTCCCCTATCCCGCCTCACTGACAGTACACAGAATTCTAGCAGTTCTTGGTCAGCTCTGCATATCTCTCGCAGTTCATTGAAACTGCTATGTTTCATGCGAAAGCATTGTTGGAATTGTTCACTATCTTCCAACAACTGCGGAAACAAATGATGAAATTCACATAGTGTATCACGTTTTCTTTGGATAGGATGAACAGAAAATCTTCTTGTCTTGGTTTTCCTTTTTTTGTCTGCGTCTCAAAAGCAACAACAACAACAATTCTCTTCTTCTACCCCACGCCATAATTGCAAGACGACGGTGTCTGACCGCCAAACTCTGGTGTTAATATGGTCGGCCGCACCCAACGGCAAACAGCGGGTCTGGTCTGACTGTCGGTGTCGGGTGCTTATATGGTTCTACCCTAAGAATATCATGTCTGTTACCATGAGAAATCTTAAATCTGCACGAGTAATAATAGTCAAGTTATAAGAGAAGAAAGATGCCCATCTGCATTTTTTAAACTAAAGACACTCAGCGTTAGCGCTTGTTCTACCATTAAACAAGAGAAAGTTACTCAGCGTTTGTTCATATATCATGCTGTGTCTGTGGCAGCCTGCATACAACTAAGAAAGATATATATTATGACATTTTTCAAAAACACAAAAATGTGTTAATACATGGGTAGAGATGAACTTCTTCTATGGAATAAAAATGATTACAGCTAACTCATTCATTCTTAGTTTTTGTGTCGGACATATGCGCGAACACTTATGAATGTAAAGAAATCAGAACATTGTCAGTTAGTGCAAATGGTTATATATATAGAAACGAAAATAAAAGCTGGAAAAGCCTGGTGCTGATTCAGTGTCACTGGAAAGCTAGAAATTGTTCTCATCATGGGGGGCTCTTGTGGCCTAGAGGTTAAGGTGTTGGCCTCTCATTCAAAGGTCCCGGGTTCGAATCTGCGTAGCGACCAAAAAATTTTCTTCTCTAAATTTGTCTCCTTTCACCTCATTTCCTGCTCTCAGCAATGTTCTGTCATCTGCTTTCATCTCCTCTTTCTGCCCCCACCTCCTCACCTCCTTTGCCCTTTCCTCTGGGCTCCTGATTCTTTCTGCAGCCTTTCTACTGCTACTTCTTCGCTTCTTCTTACAGCTGTCTTTCAGCCACACCCCTGATCTTCTGGTAGGAAAGATCTACACCTAGCCTTCTCGGACAAGGGCGAAAAATCTCGGAGGGCCCGTGTGCAAGTTGCGCACGTTAAAGATCCCTTGGTGGTCTAAAATCGATAAGAGTAGGCTTCGGCCGCCACCCGGGCAAAATTCAAAATTTCCTACCAACTGAAAATATTAGGTGTGTCCCGCACACTCATATGACCTTATGCAGTTGCGAGCGTCGTAAAACACTTTACAAAAACAAACATTCTTATTATACAATCACGAGAAGTCGTCCCTGTTATTCAGTCAACTTACAAAACCGAGATCTAGCGTTTTAAGAAAAATAAGGAATAATTTATATATAGTGTAACTGATAGCCCAATGTTCGTGTATTACATTGTGATTGTTGAAGATGTATTCTGGCTCTAAAATTGATTTGTACTTTTTCATAGACAGACTTAGGGGTAATTTTGATAAACTTTATTGAAAATATGCGAATATTCCAGATTATATTAGACACATAAAGTTGTGTTTCGAGGAGTTATTTCAATGCGAATTGTGTGCCAGATGGATAAAGTTGCGAAATTACAGCTTTCTATTATATGCGCAGATACCATCTTTTCTGAGTATCTGCACCTATGCTATGTCGTTCTCGTTCCTAAAGTTCATCTGTTTTTGTCGTGCTTTTTATTTTATATTGATTTTTTTTTCATTCACACGTACAAAAAATGTTACAATTTAGCATTGCCGACTTCAGCGCATCTAACAAAATAACCAGACAAGTTACAATGTCCGTTGTTTTTTGGGGTCTCAAGAGCAAAAATGCGTGCTTTGGGTGCATTAACTGATAATAACCATAAATACAAGGATACACCTAAAAGTGAACGTTGAAGAGTACCGAAAATGAAGTCAGCCCAGACACAGCGGCGACAGAGAGCTGACCCCTGTGGCCCCGACGTGATAAGTATAAGGCGCTCGGCGGGGAACCCCTGCTACCACTTAAATACCACTGCCGACTGCCGGTGCGCCATGGGCGGAAATGAAGTTGATATTCGCAGACCTGCCACTCATCCCAATGTAATCAGGATATCCCGATTTTTTGCCCCAAATCTCGAGCATCCCGATTTTCCCGATTTTGGTCGCCTGTATCCTGATTTTTTGTTGTTGCGTCTGTTGCGTCCGATTCTTAGTTAGAGAGGGAAAAAAATTCTGCAATCTCTTTTGTTTGAAAGCACCGCTTGGACTTTATATCAGCAGGAACGCTATTTTCTAAAACATCAATGCCGGATCCAGTAGGGGCCTATAGTTGACTCACGCCCGCTATTTCGAAGAAGTGTCGATTTTTAACTCCGACTTGGGTACTCTCTAGATCTACTTTCGCTTTTCTTACCCAGAATTCTCCAATGATAGCCTGATTGCTGTAACAATTATGACATATGCCTAAAAATAATCTATTCGTTGTTCTGCCCTTGCTTTAAAATTCAAGCAAGCTTCGTCCCAGTTCTGGTTAGTCGGGCCCATCATCAAGACCTTTTAGTGGAACTTTGAAACTTTCATTCGCATCACGTGACATGACCTCGTACGTGTGACTAGTGTGAGTAGCGCGTGTGTCGGGGACCGCGGGTTGTCGAGGTCAACAAAGTTCATTCACACTGGTCGCGTTTGTTGAGTTGAGATGTTTTTCGGGACTTCGCCAGTATGGGACGCCCGGGGGGAGTGGGTGGGGGTATTTTTTTTTTTTACACTTCGGCTTAAAGTGCTTGCCATGATACGTGTTGGCTACTAATTTAGGATGAAGGAATAGGCCTAAGAAAATAGTAGTAAATGAACGACCTTGGCGCGCGTTTTGTTTTTTGTTGGGGTGCCTGATACATGCGACTGAAGTCAAACGTTGTTACTGTATGGAAACGTGCGCCTTTTGCATGGATGATTAGAGTTACATGTATGCGTAAGTTATTGTCACGACTACGAGAGTTTCAGCATCTCTGCAACCTGCGCTCCCCCAGTCTATGACTATCCAACTCAGACTCGAATACATGCTCTCTTTCAACTTTTTCCTCTACTTTGAGGCTCAATGGGAACTTATTTCTTCGAAAGATTTATCTTGAGTGCTTGCCTCATAAAAAGGGAACCGGGGGGACACCCCAGTGCCCCTTATGACTGATTTGCCGTTGATCCCGATTTTTTTCGCCAGATCCTGATTTTTTTACTCTGAAGTCCTGATTTTTAGATTTCATAGAGTGGCAGGTCTGTATTCGTGTTAAGGGCATCAATATTTAGTAGAAAATGGACTACTGGTAGTTAAGTATGAGACCGGAGGGAAAGTGAAAGAATACCGTAACTTAATATTTCACTTGTTTTCAACATGGGGGGTTTCAGGAGGGGCATGTAACCACAATTTGATGTTTTGCAAGAAGGTTTGATAGATATATATCTCTTGTTCGCCGCGCGTCAAACGTCATATAATCGGCATGCGCATTGCGCATCGAAAAGTTATAATTTAGAACCTCAAGTAATCGTTGGTGGAGCCAAAACCCACACGCCATAGTTATCATTGGAGCCAAAACTGGATTATCCTTGCATATTATTAAATGCTATGCAAATCTGTATGTTGGTGGAACAAGATAGAGTCTAGACAAGGTATCTCTAGTCTACAATCACATGTTCTCTTCTTTTCAGACAAATCATACACACTTTCTCTACTCTTAACCTTCTAAGCCTAAGCCTTTAATTTTAATACTTATTGAATTCAATAATTCAATCAGACAATAATTCAATCAGACTTATTTTATGTTAAGTACAGTTGAGTCACTCTCACTTTTATTACTGTTGTAAATGTAATATCTAGCTGCTCCGTGTATTCTTTACTTTATAAACATGAAATCACTAGATGCCTGACTAACAACAATGTATAACTTCTCTGTTGAAGAAAGTGTAATTAAAAACAACACACCAAACCATATCAAATGCCAGATAGAGTTTGGGTCTCTGATTCTTTTACTTTCACTACTCTGTCACTTTCACAACTGTCGCGTGCTCAGGTTTTGTATTGTAAAGTAAAGCCCTTTTGTTGTTCATTTTATCCGTTTATACATGAATATTGATTAATGATATATTCATCTCAAATTGATAGTAATTGAAATACATGTATATTTGATGGGGGTTTTTAAAACAATATCACACCAGAGAGGGTTTACAATATTCTGTAAACTCTCTGATCACACTAAGCCTAACTGCATAGTAATTTCAGAGCTTTAGACCTATCTGGGGATATCAGGGGAGAGGGGAGGGGGGCCTCCTGAGGTAAAAAAAAAAATATCGGGAGTTACACAGGTGAGCGTGCCTCTCAGTTTTTCCCTACAATATGATGTTTTGCATTATATGGTTTTTAATTTTCTTGAAATTTTAACCAATTTGCGACAGTTTTAGTGGCCATCTCTCAAATAATTGTGATTTGCATAAATAAATACTGCAGTTTTACTAGTTTGACCCCCCAAAACAGTGCATCTGTGTGCGGGAGTGAAAGTAAAAATTTACTAAGTCTTCTTTAATAGATTTCTACTCAATTTAAATCTACGATAGTAGTCTCCATCTCTAAGATCCCACGATTTATGATCCTGGTTCATATAAGATTTCGCCGAACCTGGATGTGCGCAGCTGATAAAAAATGCAGTGATTTATTTGCTATCATTGAGCTGTTTGTTCCTTCATAGCATCATCCCCGTTCATGGATACGATCACATTACATGTACCTGAATTACCTGTCCTTGGCAGCAACGTCATTGCACACCGGACAGGTCCATAAGTGCTGAGTTCCTCCCCGCACCAAAGCCCGCAAGGTGTCCGTACTGATTGTTCCTGTGGCTGTCAGATTATGGCGACGTCTTTCCTTTCCAGATAACAGTTCCTTTCTTCCTTCTCCCTTCTCTATCACCATTTCCTGCATCCTGATGATTGCGTGTTCTGCTGTCTCCCTGTCTTCCTCGCCCCGTATTTTTTCTTGATGGGTCTTCAACTCTTCTCCTTTGTCAAATTTCACCTCACCATCAACCATGGCACTGCCTGCCAGCCTTTCAGCCTCCTCATTGCCCTTCACTCCAAAATCCCCAGGACAGAATATCCACACGATAGCTCTAAGTGATGGGTGTTGTATTGGATTCATCCATTCACTCCGAAGCAGCCCTTTCTCAACCCTTCGCAGGATGCTTTGGGAGATGGGTAGTTAATGGTCTTGTATTTTGAAGCCAGCCAAGTGCTCTTGTTACGGCCTCAATCTCCATTTTCATGCTTGCCGTTGTTCTGTCTATGGCCCCTGACATGCTATGAACCTTTTTGTTCCCACTGTACACCACAAAACCCCACCCACTTCTCTCACACCCCTCCTGACCGATCCTCCCGTGCAGATCACTGGGTCCTCTGGCTTGGAGTGCTCCTCAATTAACTGTCGTATGTCATTGTCGTTAATGATGGCAACACATTCCCCTCTTTCACGATCCGATCCATAGTGTTGATACGATCACATCTTCGCTGTAAATATCGATAAGAGGTACAATGTTCGCCCCAGACACAATGACCTTAGACTTAGAATAAAGGGATCACGCCCAGGTTTGAACTCTTCGACACCTTTTTATTTTTCTGAACATCAAACTCGCATTACAAGCCTACCACCTGAAATTACAGCAAAGCTGTTTAAGATAGGGTCACATCGAACTGTGATTTCGTTGGTGCTTTTGTTTCCCTGGCTATCTCACTTATCTATCTGATCTGCACCCGAAGAATTTGCTAGACAAACTGTCGCCCGCACTCGGGGACTGTCAGATTGCCTTTGTGTAATGTTGGCAATGAGCCTGCCGTTCCTTTTTCAAATTTTAATCTTGCTGAAAGTTTTTTAGATATTACAATCCTCTTTTTAACCTCCGTGTCGCTTTTTGCATCTGGTGTAATTGTGCAACCAAGATATATGTAAAGCTGTTGACTAGTTTGTTCCTTCGATCTTACTTTTACGTTCAGATGTGATGTTGCATCCTGGGATGTCAGCTCTTTTTGGGATCTTTAACATTATAAAGTATAAAGAAGCTGGCTTCGACTCTGTCAAGGCCGACTCAAGCTGAGAGGGAAGACCGAGATACCTGATGAAAAGTATCCCCTTCCGCAAATCGTATTCAGGTTTTCTACTTGCGACAACAAAAACACCTAACTGTTACACCATAGACACCATTTGTTTTCCTTTGACTTTTATTTACACTTCATAGATATCTCTACTTGTATTAGTCAGAATGCTCTCATAGAATAAATGGGTAGATAGTATGTCACAGTGAAAAGGTTTTCTTTCCAATTTTACCAAGATAACTATTTGACATTCCCCAAAAACCTGTAATGTTCTTTACTGTTTCTACATCAAATAAAATTATTCTTACTCCTCCCTTAAATATTAGTAGATTTAGTCCTGTTTTAAAACATTTTTTGATCAAGCCTGCCGCCTATTACTATTATTGTCCAAATTGTAGATATCTAGTGGCTCCATTTTTATTTTTGATGAAATCAGTAGGCGACCGACAACAGAAGTGAATTTAAGCATTTAAGCGACACAAAATCATTATTCACATGAGGGGTTGGATATGAGTTTGAGTCACCTGTAATAGATCTCTACCCGGTTTGAATATTATACTTAGATCTATTATACTAAGATCCCACCATTTATATGCTCAGGGTTGTTTAAGATCGTGCTGTTTTCAGAAAACATAATATTTACCTAATACATGACTAACTACAGTCCCTAAGATCCTGCACTGAGGTTTGAAGTCTAAAGGGATTAAATATGCTAAGTTCCCTCATTTCATATTATAATTTACTGAAAGAATAACTCGGGTGCCAGCAGATCAACAAAACAGCAAATGTTTGCTATCACTGAACTATTTGTCCTGTCATAGATCGTCCACACTAACGCATATGATCACATCTCCTCTCTAGCTTACATCTTGATAAGGGGTACAATGTTTGCCCCAGATGCAGGGACCATAGACTAAAGTGATCTGGCCCTCGTGTGAGCTCTTTGGCGCCTTCAATTTCCCCAAACATTGAATTGTATCTGAGCTTACAGCAAAGCCTGATTCGGTGGGTAGGGCCAACAATGCCACTTCAGATGAGGTAACATTGAATTGCGATGTTGTCAGTGCTTGTGTTTTCCTGCCCATCGCATTTTCATTAGCCTTTCAGGTCTGTACATGTACCTGAATTAGCCAGATAGATTGGCACCCGTTTTCTGGGGCTGTCCCATTGCCTTTGCGTAATATTGGCAGTGAGCCTGCCTTTCATTCTTTAAATTTTTAATTGGTTAGTTCACTGCACAATGATGAGTTATGACCTGAGTGGGGATCTCGGTCAGAGATGAAGGAAAGCTATAAATACTGGACGTCATGTTGATTTAAGTAAATGGGGGAACAATGGGATCAACTTAGATCTAGATCTATTAGATAAAGTGAAAATGACATGCCATATCAATTTTTTTTAAAGATAATTATGAAAGGTCATCAAGGTTAATCAGTCTTTGCTTGCCGTAAGCTATAAGGGTTCAAGTCTGTTCATTTCAATGTAAGAGGAGATCATTATTTTAAAATTGTACCGATCATTGGCTTAACTGTGAGTCACTGTAGATTCTTCCCCTGATGATTCTGCTAAAACACTGCATTTTCCTTGCTCCCAAGCACAAAGATCTTAGGTGGAGGCTACTTTAGTCCTGTCTACCCTTTTCCAGTCGAATGTATGAATGTACATGTGTACATGTAGTCTAACCTAGCTTATCGATGTGTTTTGAGTGTGTGTGTGGTTGGGGGGAGTCATCTTAATAATGACTGAAAGTGGCTCCCATCCATGTACTCAAACTGGGACATATAAAATGTATGGGAATGTGTCGGACATAAATATTGCAAGATGAAATATTTCTCTTCCCTCTCTCCCATCCCCACACCCATCCATCCCCAGTTTCCCCATATCCGATCCAGAGCGCTGTAAGCAATGGATCAGCAATGTTTCACGTGTGGAGAGTAATGGAAAGCCTTGGGTGCCATCAAAGCACTCACGAATATGCAGTGATCACTTTTTACCCAGTGACTTCAAAATAGGCACTAAAATTAAAGAATTGGAAAAGGACGCTGTGCCAACAGTATTTCCCACTCATCCACCTCACATACGGGTAAAATTCAAAACCCGTCAACAGCTTCCAAAAAAGACCCACCCTGAACCTTCTCAAAATATACGAACAAGATCCGCTCCGCCAAATGAGCCCATAATGCTCACAAACACCACCGGTCGACTGCCTCCAAAGAAGCGCCGCCATGAACCTCCTCAAAATATGCAGACGGCATCCACTCCACCAGTTGAGCTAACAAACACAACTGAACAACTGCCTCCATCACAAAGGCAGAGCCCTGAACCTCCTCAAATTACTCAAAATGGACAAACGGCATCCGTTCCACCAGGCAAGCCCATTATGCACAACACAGACCATTCGTATCCTGTGCCTGACCTAGAAACTGTTTTGGAAAAGACAAAGAAAAGGCTCCAAAAGGTTGAAGAAAAGCTTGCACAAAATAACAAAATAATTAAAAGTTTGCACTCAAGGCTTCATCGTCGAGACCGTAGAATTTCAAAGCTACTCAGCATCATAAAAGAACGGAAAATACGTTCTCTTGAGCAACATGAACATTGCAGTGTGATAATATATGACACTGCCAGTAACTCATACATGGAGACACTGGACATGGAAGCAGTGGACATGGGACCTTTGACCGTCAATGACATGGAGACACCACTGGACATGGGACCTTTGACTGTCAATGACATGGAGACACCACTGGACATGGAGACACCACTGGACATGGAGGCAGTGGACATGGGACCTTTGACTGTCAATGAGGATGGTACTTTAGCTGGTCAAAGTTAAACTGTTATGGTGGGTGGCAGTGAAAAACATTTTAAGCAGCATGTAGACTGTTTTCTTCTTATTGACAATATTACTGCAGAAACTCAAGCACATATTGTTAGGGGTGCACTCATTTTTCTGTGTGAAGCTCGCTACATGTATGCAGTCTATGGTGTTATGTGGGGGTGGAAATTGCACAAATCAGTCAACAGTATTATCACTGCACTGGGGTGTAAATTACAGTGCAGCCTCTCCATAGTATAACGACATCGTCGGGACCAGAAAAAATTGATCGTTATAATAGAGACTTGTGTCATTATAGAGAGGCAAAATATTATGATAAATAAAAGGAAAAAATCTGGTCCTGGGCACCATGTCGCTATACAGAGGATGTCAATATATCAACGGTTGTTATAGAGAGGCCGCACTGAAGATCCTCATGAAATGAAAAATTGGTTTGAGCTCCAACAACAAAAGAGCAAGGGTTTGGGGGGAGGGGGGGTGTTGTCTTTGATGCATGTCACCTTTTTTAAAATGTTAGAAACTGTCTATCAACCCATCTGTTGATTTCAAGTTCTCTCTCTCTCTCTCTCTCTCTCTCTCTCTCTCTCTCTCTCTCTCTCTCTGTCCATCCCTCTCTCTCTTTCCCTCCCTCGTTCTACCCCTCCCTCTCTCTTTTAAGGTCAAGCAAGTGGTAGTGACATGGAGTTTAGATGGGTGGTCACAGGGGTGTGTCCTTGAGCAAGACATGACAACCCTAGCTCAAAAACTGGGTGCTGCTCAGTGGCGAGCAGCAAAACCATGTTTGCCTCTGTATTATATTGTTGTAATATGTATGTGTGTGTGTGTTTGAGTGTGTGTGTGTGTGTGTGTGTGTG
>NW_004797412.1:1142707-1144483 GCF_000002075.1 Aplysia californica
TGTTGTTGTTGTTGTTGTTGTTGTTGTTGTTGTTGTTATTGTAATTGTATTGATGGTTGTCTTTCCATTGTTACGTCTTAGTTGTTGTTATTGATTTAGATACTGTTGTTGCTCCTGTTTTTGCTGTAGGTAATATTGTTATTGTTATTGCTGTTGTTTTTTGTTTTCGTTGTTTGTGTCGTTGTTGTTTTTCGTGCTGCCACTGTTGTTGTTGTTGTTGCTGTTGTTGTTGCTGTTGTTGTTGTTGTTGTTGTTGTTGTTGTTGTTATTTTTATTGTAACCGCTGCTCCTGCTGATTTATTTTTTTAATTTATTTTTTTTGTAATTGCTTTTGTTGGTGCAATGAGATAGTCATATTTTGCTATCCCCAAAAGGGAATTGAACTCGGGTCTTCTGAGTACGACAGCAGAGCGCCTAACCGCTACACTACAGACCATGGTCTCGCAAGAGACGAATGAAGTCCTTGTGGCAGCACGCTCATGAAAAAAACCCAATAAATTGGGGGAGAAATAAATGACGTTCATAAGACCCTTGGATACAGGCAATAGAAATCTTGCTCTCAAGAGAATAATCACATGCAATTGGAGCAAAAGAGGTAAAAGCAAGACCACAATAACGTTCATAAAGAACCCGATCGTGCTTTAGTAAACCTTTTAGCCCTTGCAACACAATAAGGTCACATAAGTGCCGTAGATTAGAGGTTTAATTTTAGTAAAAGTTTTACGACGCTTGCAACACAATAAGGTCATAAAGTGCCGAAGATTAGAGGTGTTACAAGAGAGTAACAAATACAAAAAGAGGAGGAGGGGAGCAGAAAAGGACGATAGATGTTTGATAGGAAAGAAGGAGCAAGCCACACCAGATCATCCGCCTTCCACCCAAGATCGTACACTTAATGAAAAAAAAAATAGTTGAGGGCAAAAGATAAAGAGATAAATCAAAAATAACTTACAAACAGAACTTGATCTGATGCGAGTCTGGGAAAGATCAGGAGGAAATAAGTTCTTTGTTGAAAGCATCTGAGCAGAGAAATGAGAGGCGAAGCGTGATCGCTGATGTCTGCTTCAGATCTAGCACTTTGATGTTTATGATATCTCAAATAGAAGACAGTAATCCATTAGATAAGTCTTTTTTACGTCTGCGCAAAGGCGTTCAAGTATTCGTTGTTGGTTTTTTTTTAACTTTCATTTTTTAAATTTTTTTTTGGTAATCGTTTCATGCGGGCACTTGCAGCACAATTACGCCATATAAGAACCGAAGATTAGAGGTGATGCAAGAGAGAAAAACGTCTCTAAAATAAAAAAGGAGCAGAAATAAGGGTCTTGAGCATCTAGCTCTCGCTGGAAAAATTGAGGGCAAGCGGGACAGGGGTAGACCCAGAACAACATACTTGGGGAACCTAGGCAGGTGGGTGGCAGGGAAAGATCAGGGGAAACGTAGCTTTTTGAGAGCATCCGAGCAAAGGAATGAATGGAAAACCATGATCGCCGATGTCTGTCGCAGATCTGGCACTGGATGATGAGGTGTTTGGCAGAAGAAAAGAAGGACCAAACCACATCAGGGCACACGCCAACTATTCGCATGTGTTTCATGTCCCCACCAACACGACGTAGATCATTTAGGAGGCGGGCTGCTTTTTCCATGCCTGTCAGAGCCAACCCAGGCTGGGAGGGAAACAATAAACGTCTCAGCAAGAAACGGAGATCCTGGAGGGGCCTTTTTAATTAAAAAAAAAAGAAAATAAATTTCAAAACTAAAACAAACTTTACCTACATC
>NW_004797412.1:1148839-1152112 GCF_000002075.1 Aplysia californica
ATAATAATAATAATAATAAATCCCTATATTTTTAATCAAGCCTACAGACTTTATCTAACTATAGATCAATCTGAAATTTTACTATTGCTGGCAGTTACAGTGCATACAGAAGTATACTGCCCGCGCTATGCGATACACTCATATTATTATAGATACCGTCTAGGTCCACGCTCTTTTAAAATTGAAAATCAGATATCCGATTGTAATAGCAATAAATAGCCCCTAATGTCCTCCACCCGCACATATGGACAGACAGAAACGGCTTTGCTTGTATGTGCCTGAGTAAAGAGAAGCACAGCGACACAATCATGATCATTTAACTAATCTTTGGCGGCCATTTTCTCACTAATTTTACCTCAGAAAACAGGTGACCCCCACCTCCTTCTTTCGCAAATATCTCGACTTGTATTCAAGATAAATGGATATTTTTTTCATCCAAATAAAGACAAGTGAACAAGCTATAAGATGATACCAATAACTCTACATGCCCAAAATTTGACGAGAGCCTGATTCCTCCATGCTGCCTCACATTTAGTGTTGGGGAAAAAGAAAGACAGGCATATGTTTGAATAGCATTCCTGTGCCGCTTGCCACAAAATTAGGTTTCTCAGTGCAGACGATTAGAGGTGTTACATTAGAGTCGAAAGTAAAGTTGTTCCCGCATCCGATCCGGACATTGGGGATTGCCTTTTTAGTGAGACATCTTCTTGAGTCTTCGGCATATTGTGGTAGGGTGGCCAGTTCCTTTCCACGCCGCCTTTACTTTCCCAACTCGAAGTCAGGTACCCAATACTGCTGGGTGGGCAGGAGGGGGCGAAAAAAATCCGTGTCGGAACCGAGGCTCGAACCCTGACTTTCCGCTTCGGAGACGATCGCGCTAACCGCTCCGCCACAACAGGAGAGTATCAAACATAAAAAGGGAAAGAGATACTGTTGATAGATGTTTGATAGGAAATATTGGGCAAACCACACCAAGCAGCCGCAAACCACCTACTCAGATACAACAGAGGGAAAGTATAGAAATAGAACCTACCTACTAGTCGAGGGAAGTATAAAAAAGTAAGACTTACCAGTGACACCTTCAATCCAATGCATACATACGTCTAAACGGAAGCTGGCGAGACGAAAGAGGAGCTGAAATGTCGTGTCCACCATTTTAGATATCGATTTCTCAACAGTTTGATCGTATCAAGCCTGCTTCGATTTCTCCAAAAATTATGCTAATGCACACAGATTAAATTCTAAGCCCCTTTTGAAATAAGGAATCCTTAGAAACAACAGCTGTGGCCATGTCCTGTAAACCTTAGAATCATATACATACAGTATTTTTTTTTAGTCAAAGGAACAATATAGCTTAAGATTAGTAGAAAAAAAGCATGATTATTAATTTTTACTTTTTAAAGTTCTACCTCCTGAACTGACCTGTATTGCAGTTGGATCTATAGTCTTAAAGATTGTTACGGCAGTGGCTTAAAAGAAGCCGCATTCATGAAAAAAAAAGGCTATCGAAATCAAAGCACTACACTCTTCCGTCTCTGAATGAGGCTCTATTTCAGTAATAGCATTAAAAATGCCCACCCCAAAGGCTTAACAGACAAAGCACTTACGGAAACAAATTTAAAACCCTAGACTTTCACGACAAAAGTATAACAGATGTCCTAATTTACAATACACATATTATTTTTTTCTTTTAAAAAAATGTAACCTGTAACAATACGCTCCGGAAACTAGCCTGTGTTGCAGTTTCTAGTCATAAAGATTTTTACCGCATAATAAGCTCAAAAGACAGACAGACAGACAGACAGACAGACAGACAGACAGACAGACAGACAGGAAAATGACTAGTAAATGAAATAGTAGGTAGGATCTACCAGTGGCATCTTCCAACCACCGACCAGCAGTAACTATCCTTTCCCTTCTAATTTCGGCAATGTTTTATCCCCGAGTGGGAACCCTTCTTTTAATTTATAAACCTCAAACATTCAACCTTCCGAACTGTCCTATAATATCGCAATAGTTTCAGCCGAAAGATTTCCCCATAAAAAATCTGGAGATTCAAAATGATATCCAGAAATTCTCAAGACACGCACGTAAAAACCATTAATCTCCATGCAGTTTCAATAGACCTTATAACAAATACGATCCTTTTGTTTGAGAGGAGAAATCGGCTAAAAGCGGATTATCGGATTAGCGGATATATAATCCCCACCGTTAGGAAAATTGATGCTTTCAAAAGTCTCCACGGCATTCAACAATCTTTCTGAAGTTTTTCTTTTTTCTTTTTCAATCAATTTCTCTCAATAGATAAGACGTAGTATGTACATTGTATCAATCCATATCATGCCGTATTTTCAGATTATTTCTTATGTTGTCGCCGCTGCTGCAGCTAGTAGTAACACGTCGATGTTGTTGTTGTTGTTGTTGTTGTTGTTGTTGTTGTTGTTGTTGTTGTTGTTGTTGTTGTTGGTATTGCTGTTGCTGCTGTTCTTTTTGGCACCGTTCTTGGTATTGTTGTTGACGTTGTTGTTTTTTATGCTGTTGTTGTTGCTGCTGCTGTTTTTTGTGCTGTTGTAGCTTGTCGCTGCTGCTGCTGCTGTTGTTGGTATTTTTTGTTGGGGGGAGGGGTTGGTGCGGTTGTAGCTGTTGTCGTCGTCGGGGCGACAGCTAGTTACTGCTGTTGTTGTAGGTCGTTGTAGCTAATAGTAGCAGTGCCGTTGTTTATTATTATTTCTGTTGCTGATGATGTTGTTGCAGCTGCTGCCGCTGTTGTTGTTATTGATATTGCTCAAGTGGTATCATTCTATTCCTCTTAGCCAGACCATTATCTTCAGCCCTATCCATATAATAACGAAGCCAAGCTTTGATATAAAGCAATGCACTCATGTCAGTGGTGTGACGGTTAGACACTTTCCTGTCGCACGCAGAAGACGTTAGTTCGATTCTCGAGTGGGGTAAATTTTCATCTATAATAGTGCAGTCAAAAGTCCGCGGCGCCACCTTATTGGCAAATATTTTAACTCAACTATCGAACATAAACTCTCTACTAGCTTTTGCATAATGACTTGTATCAATTCGTCGGAACAGATAGATATTTTTGTAGACACCTGTTAGCTATATTCTAGGAAATTCCTTTTAAAAATACTAATTAAAAATCCCAGTGGGTGGTTTCTACATATTTTAAAAGGTATACATCTGTAGTAGTAGTAGTATAAGGTTTTACGGCGCTCGCAACTGCTAAGGTCATATGAGCGCGCGAAACACAAGTTGTTCACC
>NW_004797412.1:1155454-1157293 GCF_000002075.1 Aplysia californica
AGTGCGACACCTCGCCTTTGAAGGGGTTGCACCTTCTGCAGACGAAGCAGTGGGTCTATTTATATCCCCCCGACCCACTGGGGGTAGTATACATCTGGGACAATGGCTTTTAAAAGCCAGTCAGTCCTTTTTTTTTTCTAATCGCGTCATTATGCTTACTGAATGTATGCTTTAAGAACCTTGAGAGCAAAAAACGTGTTCACGAAAAAGATTAATATCTTGTAACAGGTTTCGCCATTTAAAAATGCCAATGGTTAACCATGACGTAGGCCATAATATGGATACGCAAAACGTGCGTGAGAAGCGGGAACTGCTGTGAACACTCCCATTTTCCGAGTGACGTAGATTTATAGTATTTTATATAAATTTATAAAGAAAAGTCTCAATTGTTGTAGAAAATATGATTACGTCAATACAAACTGATACAAACTGCCGTGCAAAGTATGATTGAAATTGATTCACCCGTTAATGCGATATTTGAGGATAATTTGCACCACATATGTTTGACCTCACTATAGTATAATACCATCCTTCTTTCTGCTGCGGGGCGTCGTATCCATTTCAGCCTTGGCTGGGCCTGGCAGGCAAAGTCGAAGCAGCCCGCCTCCTAAGTAACTAAATTATGTCGACGTGACGTAAATATGTATGAATGTTACACTTCATAATGTAGGCCGGCGGTGTCGAGAATGGCCCAAGTGGCTCAAATCCGTTAGCAAAATGTTTTATATTAGATCGTTTAAATTAATCAATAGTATGTTCAACCAATACAAATATGCAACGTTGCAGCATATTATCTTGTACCGTTATACACACATCTGAAACACAAATTCGCCTATTTCGTAGCTTGCTTTGCCATGTTGTTGTTTGCCATTTTGGGGTTACGGGTAAATGAAACAGAATTGAAACATCTGTTCAATTAACGACGTTAATATGCCTCTTTTTTAACGTGACCCAAACCTTCGCGTCAAATTACCAGAATCTAAGTCGTCAGTAAGTTAATGACTGTAAACACGATGAGAATTGGTTTTCTTTTGCTCCATGGCTGGTCAGATCAGATCAGATCAGATCAGATCAGATCAGATCAGATCTCAGATCTGATCAAGTCAGGTAATGGCGCTGACCAGTGCACATTAGATCTATAGCAAAGAGATGCATCTCCTGCTTACAACACCTCACGCGCAAACAAAAGATCTAATCCCATAACGTGCAATGACCGATCTGATTGGCAGCTAGCCATGAGTTTGGCCTTATGGACCCGATAGTGTCCTACAAAATGGAAGATTTGATCAAATTATTCCAAAACGATACGATTTTGCATTTCGTGAAGGAAAAACTGGCCGCCCTCAACCGTTTTCAAACCATGACAAATACAGGGGATTTCACCAAATTTTATTTGGCAGTGTGCACTGCATCATAAAAAGTATGATTTTGTGTTGATGAGGTGTAAATCATCTGGAGTGACATTAACATGACATTTTTGGTTTAGTTTTTGTCATTTTTGTTGTTCAGTGGGTTGTAGGGTTGTTGTTGTTTTTTTTTTTTGGTTTTTTTGTTCCTTTCTGTTGTTGTAGTTGTTTTGTTTGTTTTGTTGTTGGTTTATTTGTTTGTTTTGTTGGTTTGTTTTTGTGTTGTTTTTTGTGCTTCTTAGCCAACAGCTGAGCAATAATTTATAATTGTGTATTGACATCTTAGTAAATGCTTAGAGACAAGTAGGGGAATATTATGCAAGAAAGAGGGAGAAAAATCATCCCGAATGAATTGCCTTAGAACAAGAGATGGTGTCAGAATTATAAGTGAGACTGAAAAGACAGGCAGACAGAGAGAGAGAGAGAGAGAGAG
>NW_004797412.1:1157755-1158859 GCF_000002075.1 Aplysia californica
CACACACACACACAGAGAGAGAGAGAGAGAGAGACACAAAGACAACCAAGCAGGCAATCAGACAGACAGACAGACAGACAGACAGACGGACAAAAGATAGGTTGAGGTGAAGAACTATAATGTTAATATTTTCTCAAATCAAAAGTCAATATACTTTCTAATTTTCCTCAAACCCCTGCATTTACAATATAGCTGCCTGTGATCAACGTGAGCATAGAGATCAACGACAAAGATAAAGACAGATCAAACGAGGATTAAAAAACTTCAAGAAACGATATTTGGTAAGAACTGATTTAATCCTTGACACATCTGGCGGTTTTTTTGTTCCCTGAGTAATGTTTGCCCCGGAGAATGATACTGCAATACGCCGCAGTTTGATTTTAGTTTCCCTTTCAACTGAGAGTTTTTGCGTATTGTTTCGTTTTCGATAAAAAATAAATCACCTCTTTAAAAAGAAAAAAGAAGTATGAAAAAGAAAATCCGTCTCACGATGACTGGTTATGGTGATGGTGGTTTTTTGAATGGCCTTTTAAAAAAAGGGAAGGGGGGTCTTCTCGTTCTTGCTTCTTTTCTTTTCTCTTTTTTTCTCTTTTTTGAGGGGGGGGGGTGGTATTATGAATAAATATAGTTTGGCAATACTGAGTTTCCTTTTCTTTTTCCAAGACGAAAAAAAAATAGATCTAGTATGACGCATTACTAGCTCAGTGCTTCATGCTATCTTGGACTCCGATTTTCCTCTTCTGGAAGGTTTAGTGACAGCAGCTGTCAGGGTTGTTAATAAATCTTCCCTTTTTCCTTTAAACCACTTTTCTCCACTATAATAACATGTATTTCGGTTTGATGTATTTCTGAGGCGAGTGTGGTTCGAGGTAACATATTCTTCAACTTCGGAGCCTGATTTCTTATTTCAAGTTTCTGCGACTTGAAGTATTAATAATTTCCTCTTTTTTTGCAACATTTTGAGCTCAAACACGTTTCTAGTGAGGCCCGCGAATATAAATACAGATCTAATCCAGACAGAAGGGTTTTTTAAACTCCCCTCCCAGAGTCACCAGCCCCCACAAAAGTCCCCCTCTCCCCTTCCAACCGGTCACCACAACAATC
>NW_004797412.1:1163309-1164349 GCF_000002075.1 Aplysia californica
GAGCCAATGACTGAAGTGTCTTTAGGCC
Source organism: Aplysia californica (assembly GCF_000002075.1). Lineage (NCBI taxonomy): Eukaryota > Metazoa > Mollusca > Gastropoda > Aplysiida > Aplysiidae > Aplysia > Aplysia californica. Next base: position 1,163,338 of record NW_004797412.1, read on the forward strand.
ATTCCCAGAGGAGGGATATTTACATGTTCTTATGCACAGTAGAATTGTAAATGGTCTGATTCATCAATGTCAGGCCCATATGTGTGCCTGAACTGTAACCGGGAACTGCTGCTTTTTCTTTCCTAATCTGTAATATCGTCAATTGTCCTCTTCTTCTAATGTATGTTTGTCACACTCTTGTGACCCGCTATTTCCAAGGTGCCTTGATAGTCGAAGCAGACTTTGTGCTTTTGAAGCTAGAGAGGTGAATAGAGTAAGCCTGATTCCCTGTGTGGACTTCTCTGTTGACATCCACCCCTTGGAGCTCATATTGTGACTTCATACAGTTGCGAACACCGTAAAAACTCAACTTTAAAAAAAGAGAGATTACTGTTCACAACTCATTCATTCTCTGCTTGATTACTCTAAAAAAGCACTATTTCGTCTCTATGAGTCAGAAATGATACCGTTTGAATATTTAGAGATGAGGTGTTCCTAGTTTTGGTTGGGTTTTTTTTTTCTTCTAATTTTGGGGGGTTTTTTTCCAGTGTTTTGTGATGTTTGTTTGCTTGTTTCACGCTTTTTTTATTTGCTAGAGATAATCAACTTTCAGAAAGTTTTGTTTTTCAGAGTATATTCATTTTTTTTTTTAAACACCTTGTTCTTTAGTCAAATTCATCAACGGTCAGAAAAACTTGCGTAGATTAAAGCATGGTACAGTTTTGTTTGTGGGTTTGGGGTTTTTTTTTAGATTACTTTTGTTTTGTCTCTGTTAATACACAATTATGTACGAAATGGGCAAGTAGTATGTGATGTGCCAGCTATGTATTTCGCCGTGGATTCCCGTTTTAGTAAAATTTAAATCGAGTGTCTCGGTATTTTTTTAAGAGTTTTTTTTTTCGAAAAGGACGCTTCATCCCTTTCAGTCTGGGTTGGCACTGCCAGTCAGATTGAAGCACGTCTCCTAAGAGAAAGAAACTGTCGATGGGGGGCGTAAAACCCAGTCATTAAACAACGGTAATAATAATAATAA
>NW_004797412.1:1169146-1172114 GCF_000002075.1 Aplysia californica
GAGGAGGAGGAGGAGGAGGAGGAGGAGGAGGAGGAGAAGAACAACAACAACAACAAGAGACACCCCTCACCCACCACCAGTATCCCCACCCCGAATCTCTCTCCTTACCGCCCCCACCTCCACCACCCCATCCCCAAATTACCCACTTCACCGCGTCCCTCTACTTCCTGTTTCACACGACCCACACAGCACATCAGATCACAAGTAATGCATTAACTCTTAGTAAGCTATTCCTCTTTTGTACAAAGCCAATTGTGAGGCAGCGTGGTGGAATCAGGCTCTCTTGCATTTTTCTGCGGGATTGTGAATTTTCATCAAATTTTTGTTTTTTTTGGCTCAACGTCTTTCATAACCATAAAAGTACTCATTTCTGTGAGGATTTTTCTGAAAAACGTTGATTAAAGGCAGAAAAAATGTATAATGAAAATGTTCAGTTACCACTGCCTCTTAAGCTAAGGAAATAACTAATCTCTGGGTGCCATTTTCTCACTAATTTTACCTCTGAAAAGAGGTGACCCCCACCTCCTTCATTCGTAAATATCTCGACTTGTATTCAAGATAAATGGATTTTTTTTTTCATCCAAATAAAGATTAGTGAAAAAGTTTGAAGATGATACCAATAACTCTACATGCCCCAAAATTGACGAGAACCTGATTCCACCACGCTGCCTCACAATTTTGTCATTCAAGTTTACAGCACCATAACAGTTCCACCAAACTGATGAGAATTGGATGATCCAAGTAGTAAACATACTACAGTTGAGATAAGATGGATTTCCTCATTTTATTTTTGTGATGACTAGCAAGAGAATTCTTGGCATCAAATGGCAGGATAAAATACGTTTAGTTTGAGTTAGACTTTTACGGCACTTGCAACACAATAAAGTCACACAAACCGATTGATACTGTGAGCCAGCTGAAATGGCGTGCCGTGCACAATGTACTAAGAGTAAACTCAATAAGGACGCGCATTCCTTCGGGGGGGGGAGGAGGGAGGGTTCATCAACTCTTACGGACGCGCACTGTTTTATAGTGACTTTTAAAAGAAGAACAAGAGTAATTTCCTCATTAATACAGATTTTTCAAAACCTTTTTTTTTTTCTTTTTTTTTTTTTTGGAAATTTGAAAAAGCAGGCAACAAAATGGCAACCATGAAACCTTCAGATGTATGTTTCTGATGTACCGTGTCTGTAATGGCACTAAATGTGACGTAACATTAGCCTTGGTTTGCAGCGGGCTGGACGTAATATCTCCGCTATGCGATGAAAGGGTTAAGAAATTGTGCTCTTTTCGATCCGCTCCGATGAACTGTTAAACCCTTTTTATATAATATCGGCCTCGCTTCAAGGATTTGGTTAATGCACTTTTTTAGGGGTATCAAGTGTCTTGTGGGCCTACATTTCTATTTTCGCTTTTTAAAAATGTTTCTCCGAACTAAGATCTACTTTGGCTTGGTTTTGGGGCGTCTAAGTGGGACGTGTGTGTGTGTTTGTGGGGGGGGGGGGGGTGACCCGCGTTAAAATCTACAATTCTCCATATTAGGTTCACCGTCTTCGTTCTTAAAGTGTCCTAGCTTCAGTGCAACAACTAACCCGAATAATAATTATTTGACCCTTTGTTGGAAAGCTGGGAGAGAGAAATAAAGCGTTTCAGTTGTTTGTTGTTGGATTTTTGTTTTTTGTTGTTTGTTTGTTTTTTGTTTTTGTTTTTTTTTGGGGGGGGGTAATTTTACCTATGTTACGTGTCATTACTTTCTTTCTTCTTTTTTTTTCTTTTTGACACCTCCCAATTCTATCATCTGGCGTTTTTGCATTTAGTGATAACATCAAAGTGTGCTACATTTTGGGTTTTGAAATTAGCTGTTAGTCATAAAGTAAACACTCAGGAAAATGTTTTATATATAGATAAATACATTAACTATTGAACTTCTTGCTAAAAAAATAATACAATCCCCTTCATTGCAGGGTATAGTTACCAACCAAGGAGCAGAACCTCTTAAAATTAGACAATACACTGACAATACTTTTTTTCTTCAACATTTAGAATTTGATAACAACCTAATTATATTCTGAGATTATAATATGCAACCAATACAACGGATTAAGAAAATGCAATAACAATAATTTCATTATTATATTTTCAGAATGTTTAGGCTCGGTACATCTAAACAGCTGGCCAGCGCCTTGTTTGCAGTGCGACATCCCACAGGCCGATACTTGCAAGCGGATTATGCTGAGATTAGGTGTACACTTCACATCGGTGTACTTCTCCTACGCCGATATTGAGTGCAGTAATGATTACTGAGCTTTAACAACAATATTCCCATTACTTTTGACATGGTCATTCTTTTTTTCTTTTTTTATGGGGTTGCTTTTCATCATCATCATTGCCTTTCTCACCCTGGGTCAGGATATAGGCCACGAACAAACACTCTCCACCTTTCCCTATCCTGGGCTAGTCGCTTGATGTCACTCCACGTCTTCCCACTTTTCTGTACATCCATTTCCTTTTCTTAGTGATTTCTTGACATCTTTAGCTGTTGTCCTGTACTTCTCCGGTTGCTTTTACGAACCCAATTTTTAAAAATAAAGATCATTTAAGAACCCGGCCTCCGACCCTGCGCGCCTCTCAGGACCAACCCGAGCTAAGAGGTATCCGCCATCCCAGCAGAAAGACCGACCCACTCGTTAAAACTTTACTCCCCACTTGGGCTTCGAACTCGCGTCTCATACGTGTTAAGACGAAGGGCCGAACCGCTACACCACACGTACCGGCATTCGGTCATCCAAGGGATTTCAGAAAGTTTCGGATTAAAGGGAGAATATGTGGTGGTCGATTTGTCGTTCGAGGGATGCTCATTTTTTCTCGGATCAGACAGACTGGTCGATTCTGGTCAAAACTGTTGTTGTTGTTGTTGTTTTTTTTTTGTTTTTTTTATTTTTTGGGGGGGGTTGTTTTTGTCTTTTTT
>NW_004797412.1:1174551-1175663 GCF_000002075.1 Aplysia californica
GGGGAGGGGGAGGAAGAAGGAAGAGAAGAATAGCAACGTTGTATTGCCCTTGTACCTAGGTTCTATGACTCCCAACCATAAGGTCGTGTGTTCGAATCTTGTCAGGTTACTTTTTTGTTTCGTTATGTCTTTTGTTTGTTTGGGTTTTCTTGTGTGTGCTTTATTTAGTTTTGTTTTGGGGTGAGTGGAGAGGGGGAAAAAGAAAAAAAAGGAACGGGGGGGGGAGGGGGGGGGTCATTGTTCTATGTCCATAAATATTTAATTTTGGTAACAGTGCAGGGTTAAAAAAAATGCCTTTAAGTAATCGTAGGACGACAAAGGGTCTGTGTACAGGGACAAGTATCAAGTTGAGCCCTCTGCCAGGAGTCGTGTGTCGACGTGTACGTGAGGCATGCTCCAGTACAGGACATTGAACTTTGGGAAAAAGCACTTCTTTTTTTAGAATCTTAAGTAGGTTTACTCTTTTTCGAGGACTTTCGATTTTTATAGGATTTGCTCAATGATGGTATTTATATGGAGTGCATGAGTGCGAGGAGGGGAGAGAGAAAGTGAGAAAGAGATAAGGGAGAGAGAGAGGGAGAGAGAGAGAGAGAGAGAGAGAGAGAGAGAGAGAAAGAGAGAGAGAGAGAGAGAGAAGGGGGGTAGGAGTGAAGGGAGGAAGTTGGGAAGAAGTGAGGGAGGGAAATAAGGACGGGAGATGAGTTTGTTGGGAAGAGAGGGTGGGGAAGAGAGAGAAAGAGAGAGAGAGAGAGGGGGGAGAGAGAGGGGGGAGGGGGAGAGGAAGATAAAGAGACAGCTTATTTGCGCATTCCACAAATGTTTCACGTATAAACCTGTGGTTTAGGGGGCGGGCTGCCTGTAAGGGTCAACTCGGGCTCAATAGGATACATAGACCCGAATGACAGACCAAGATACTCGGTAAAACAAGACTTTCTCACTCGAGTATCGAACTGACATCTACTGTTAGCCAAGTCTCAGAGCCTAACCTTCGCACCACAATTAATAATGCTGGAATAATAGGGTAAAATTAATTCATATCTCTCTCTCTCTGTTCCTCTCTGTGTCTTTCACGCCCGCTCTCTATCTCTCTCTCTCTCTCTCTCTCTCTCTCT
>NW_004797412.1:1178051-1179718 GCF_000002075.1 Aplysia californica
AGAGAGAGAGAGAGAGAGAGAGAGACCGTTAGGTTCGTGGGCAAGGTGGAAAAAAAACGTTTTCCCTTGCCTAACCCTATTTTTAAAATCTGATTAGTATAATGTTGTGCACGTGATATGTTGTGTAATACTCAACATAAGATTATAATCAGGATAGTTGTAGATAGTAGACTTGCTACTTTTTATAGTTAGGATTGATTTACTTTTTCTAAGAAGACTGTCTGAGATTGTTCAAGAGAAGTGTCGCGTCTGGATAATTGAAGACCTGAGAACGAAACTGTGCCTAAGGCGTAAATGGCTTTTAAAATATTTTTTTTTTAAACTATTGGTGTCTATAAAAGAACACTTTCAAGCATTAATTCATTGACGGTGCACATGATACCCTACCTGTAACTGTGTTTATCATTGTATATTTCGTGAACCAAAAGCACACAACTTCCTGCGACTATACGTGTAAAGAGTGTAGGTGTTTTACGCCCCCATCGACCCAGTTTAGATCATTTAGAAGGCGGGCTGCTTCGACTTGCCAGCCAGGTACAACCTGGGCTGAGAGTGACGCAGTAGCACAAAGGGTAAACAGATATACTCAACTGAAAAAAAAAACTGTTCGCTCGGGGAATCAAACCCACGTCGGGGGCTCTCGTGGCATAGAGGCTAAGGTGTTCGCCTCTCATTCAATAGGTCCTGGGTTCGAATCTAGATAATGACGGGAATGTTTTCTTGTCTAAATTGTCTCCTTTCATTTCCTTTACTGCTCTCAATCAACGTTCTGTCGTCTGTTTTCGTCTCCGCTTTCCGGCCCCACCCCTCACCTCCTTTGCCCCTCGTCTTGGCTCCTGACTCTTTCTGCAGCCTTTCTACTGCTACTCCTTGACTCTTTCTTACTGCTGTCTTTCAACCACACCCCTGATCTTATAGTAGGAAAGATCTACACCTAGCCTTCTCTGATAGGGGCCAAAAATCTCGGAGGTCCCGTGTGCAAGTTGCGCACGTTAAAGATCCCTTGGTGGTCAAACATCGATAAGAGTAGACTTCGGCAGCCACCCGGGCATACTTCAAAATTTCCTACCAACTGAAAATATTTGGTGTGTCCCACGCGCTCATATAACCTTATGCAGTTGCGAGCGCCTTAAAACACTTAGGCTACCAAAAATAAAAGATTAAAAAACCCACGTCCTCTTCGACCGCTGCTTAAGCACCAAACCACAGACCCAAGCATACCCTTCGGCACATACACAAAGATCTGGTCAGTTTGGTAGTGTTTGAGCTCGCGCTATCCGCAGCTTGCACTGTATGCTTCTCGGGAAGCCCGGAATGTTTCTGAGTGTTCTTGGATCTGCTGGGGTCATAATGGTTGTAAAGCTCATAAAGGATGCTGTAGAACAAGCAAATGAGCTATATAAATACAACATACACATACACTATCACAGACAGAGAGAGGGAGAGAGAGAGAGAGAGAGAGAGAGAGAGAGAGAGAGAGAGAGATAAACACATTGTTTATTTAAAGTATAAGCCTGTAGACTTTGGGGAATATTCTGAGAAGTTTTTTTGGGTTTGTTTTTTAAAGTTTTGCGGCGCTCGCAATTGCATAAGGTCATATGAACGCGTTGTAGTCCCAAGGTGAAGGTAAATGTGTGTGTGTGTGTGTGTGTGTGTGTGTGTGTGTA
>NW_004797412.1:1186903-1188366 GCF_000002075.1 Aplysia californica
CCCCCCCGCCTTCCGCCCGTCACTTTCCGCTTTTCTCCGACCTTGACACAAGTTAGCTGGCGCTAATGAAAGATCCGCGGATGGTCTCCAAAGGTCTCACAGTATACGGCCCAGGCTTCACAGTAACTTCGGGATCACACAAAAGACGGAAGAACCTTCCGCTTGACATGTGAGAGAGTGTCCCCGTCCGTCTTCTTTTGTTTTCCTTCGCAGCGCCATACGATTTTTTGTTTTGTTTTCTCGTTTACTTTTGTCTAAGCAATATGGCGACTGTTTGCGTCTGCGTGCTTTCCACCAGTGTGCTTGAATGGAGACTGGCTCTGACCGCCATGTTTGTCCACTCGCTGTATGTTTGTCCACCTATCAAGCCGTCAGGCGAACACTCTCCAGGGCTAATTCAACCTTCGCCATTATCTTCCCCCTTCATCCCTGGGGTTTTTCCCGCGTGCTGGGAGATGTGTCGTTTGCAGGTATCTAAGTTACCGTACCAACAACCAGGAGGAGGAGGAGGAGGAGGAGGAGGAGGAGGAGGAGGAGGAGGAGGAGGAGGAGGAGGAGGAGGAAAACCTTGGCCCAACTAGAATTTTTAAAAACTGGCCTTGATCTTTCCCGATGGTGTTATAGAAGATAAATGTGCTTCCGCAACGCTGCTGATGCCCTTACGGTGTGACTGAGTCTCGCTCGAATCTCAAGATAGGGGGTGGGGTTGTGGAGGATAGGTCTCGTGATAGGTCTTAAACAGTGGTTTTCTGAGGCGTTTAAAGTTTTCACTAATTTCCACTCCTTATGTTTGGTTCAATTGGATACGGATATCAAATTCGGAGGTCCCACCTCTTACTTGAGTTTAGTGCGTTTACAGATGCATTAAACCCTTTCTAAATGTGTTTTACGTTCCCATCGACATTTAAGAGGCAGACCCATTTTGTACCATACAATGGTGGTGGTTTCTTGAAAGAAGCATTTCTAGCTGTTCTCTTTCGTGGATGTTTGCGGCTTATGCCCTAAGGCATCAAGGAAAGACAGACAGGGGAGAAAATCAATCCAAATCCTTTTACAGAGTTTTGGACGTGAACAGATAAAAATATTCTTCATCAGGAAGAGCTGCAACCCTTTGAAGTTGAAATGGCACTTATGAACAACTATGTCGTTCTTATGAATATTTAAATTATGCCTTCTCCTCCCTTGCTCTTCTTCTCTTTTGTACATTCATACCGCTTGGTCCAGTGCGATTTATCTTCAAAATGACGAATCGATCTTTTCGGCGTCAAAGATTTTTTAAAGAGAAAAACAAACCAAATGATTACGTGAGTGTTAAAAACGAGAAAATGATACAAACATAAACAGGAACTGTATTCTTCCGACGGGAGCATAGGCCGCAAACAGGGATTTCCAGACGACTCTTTCTTGGACATTCCTCTCCAGGTCACGACAAGTAAATAAATCTTCTAAGGGGGTGGGGGGGG
>NW_004797412.1:1189122-1190521 GCF_000002075.1 Aplysia californica
CCCAACTCATTATTTAAAAAAACAGAAGAGGGGAAAGAAGTGGAAAGAAGTGTTTCTTTTTTCACGCCAACCACAATATCTGTGCATTTCGAGGACCGTTCGTTCTCCCTGTTGATCTGTAAAGCTGACCTTGTCTAAGTTAAAGTTCGCTTGTTTGTTTTTAAGTAAGATCAGTAACACAAAAATGTAGCAAAAAGATGGAAGAATCGAAACGTTAAAAACAGTCACAGAGTGATTGCAATTCGTAGCGTGATGGACGGTCTGGCGTCAAAACGGGCATGAATTATGTCCAGGGGAATAGACTAGCATTTCTATGTTGTTTCTCAAAACTAACTTTGTTCTGAAGCTTTTCAAGTTGGTTGAAACCGAAATAGTTACAATTCATGGTTGTTATTCATCTGAAAACGGCAAATCTAATTTTTCTTTGAAATCTCCAATGTGAAGTTAATCCGCTTTTATTCTGTTTGTTTTAGTAAGAGTTTTGCGGCACTTTGCAACACAATTAGGTCATATAAGTACCGAAGATATGTTGTGTTACAAGAGAGTAACAAACACAAAAAAGAGGAGATATAAGGACTCTAGAAATTTGGTAGGAAAGAAGGAATAAACCACGCCAGAGCACCAGCAAACCACTGACGCCCTTAATACTCCGTGGTACATTATTATGTGCACTAAGTTATGGCACACAGTATCTCACGGGGGCCTCTGGGAGCCACAGCAGCCCAAGGGAGTCGGACAAAATGGGCGGAGATACACTATAGCACATTACAAGGGGCTGAGACTTGCGTCTGTGGTGTGAGAGGTAAACTCTGCGCCGTTGGTCGGAGAAGGCGTGAGTTCGATTCCTGTGTCGTCACGAGTTTGTTCGTGTGAGCAGACAGACAGATAAACAGACAGACAGACAAATAGATAGATAGATAGATAGATAGATAGATAGATAGATAGATAGATAGATAGATAGATAGATAGACAGATAGACAGATAGATGGACACAGACACAAACATAGGCAAACAGACAGACGACGAGACAGCCCTGGATGGACTCATAAATCTAGGTTTCGGAGGGAAACAATCAGTATAACAATAACAGACCGAGACGTTGTGTGGAGAATTAAGACATTGTGCTGATCGTTTTCCAAGCGCCAGGCTGTAGATTATAAACAAAATCTACAGAGGGATATCACTTCGGGGAATAAAAAGGAATGTATTATATATGACAAAATCTACCAAGCGATATCACTTTAGGGAATATAAGGAATGTTATTATATTTTTATGATGGCGCGTCAATTCTGGGAGCGGAGAACACGTCGAAATAAGTAGGAAATTCTGTGTAGAGAGCCGGAGATAACAGCTGGGAGATAAATTTTACATACGGAAGACAAGTTGGGAGGGGGGGGG
>NW_004797412.1:1190724-1191832 GCF_000002075.1 Aplysia californica
CTCTCTCTCTCTCTCTCTCTCTCTCTCTCTCTTGAAATGCCATCCTCTCGAGATCCCAGGCCTCAAAACACACATAGTTGGTAAAAACTACGGACATCTTTTATTTTTGACAGAAATGTAACGCCTATTTTGTCACGTGATATTTGTCATGTCGTGAGCTGATCATGTGATTTGATCTCCCCGGCGTGTGAGCTGAAGGGTATATAAATAGTCGGTGGTTTCAAAAGCAAGGGGCGCAAATAGCCGAAGGGTATTGGTGCCATTCAAGCACCCCAACCTTTATAGTGTAAAAGTACACACTGTCGCATCTTCAATTTTTGACTGCTCAGGTTGCAGATATAACTGTCGTTGTTTTACGCCCACATTGATCCAATTCAAACCATTGAGGATACAGGCTGCAAATTTAACGTCGACCTCTGATAGGACACAGCCAAATAGGAGGAGCGGCTTGAAAACTCAAACAACCCACATAATATTATAAGAGGGCCGTCGTTAGGATTCGAACCAAGGTCATCTGCTTCACGTCTCAGTTCAGTGTGACAAAAGCACAACTTTGAACAACCAGCTCTGACAGCTGCTTGCCCATTGTTCTGACGGTTATTTATCTGGTTGGCTTTTTGTGTGAATGTTTGTCTGTTTGTCTGTTTGTTTGCATGCTTGTCTGTCTAGCTGTTTGGTGTTCATCGGTTTGCTTTTGTTTGTTTGTTTGTTAGTTTGTTTGTTTGAAAGAAGAGAAGCACATCGCGACATAATAGCATGCACTTCGTGCAGGGAAAAAAACAGGACAGACCGACAGACAGACAGACAGACACGCAGATATCAACAGATGGGAACAGTGGTCTAACCTTTCAACCACCCACGTACACATACAGACACAGCAGAGGGAAAGAAAAGAAGAAGAACCTACCAGTAGCACCCTCCAACCAACCACTCCCTTGTGATGGACAGAGCATATGTTGCAGCCAAAATCAAGGAGTACATTATAGCCGTGGTGTTAGGGCAATCAAGACGTGATAGATTCCTGGGTGGAACAATATGTCTTTTCTCGTCAATATTGGCTTGATTGTCATTAGCCGATTTAGAGGAAGACAGGGCGGAGGGAGAAGGG
>NW_004797412.1:1195173-1196854 GCF_000002075.1 Aplysia californica
AGAGAGAGAGAGAGAGAGAATTTCAGCAGAATGACGGAGACACTCGAAAAAATTACTACTCTACTCAAGAATCGCTCCCTAGGTTGGGAACCAATTAATTCATCACCCAACAGACAGACTCCTGTTTTCCTTCTTGTTGATGCCCTACTTCTCGATAGCCTAAAACAATACGTCCCGTACCCATCTCGGACCTCTGACTATTTCCATATCTCCGTTCAAACAAATCACGAACGTCAGGAACCGACCCCTTCGTCTTCGCAACCTTTTCCTCTTTCTCACGCCCTTCTTCACACCAAAATAGTCTCTTGGCTTTGACCGAGAGTCGAAGACAATCTTTTCACTTCGGTACTTTCCAAGTTGTAGACAGGATTTGACGGCCCAGCGAAATATGCCGTCTTCGGGGATTCCCAAGCATCTTTGTTGTTACCACCGAGATAAAAAAGGTGCTGCTTGAAGGTCTCTGAACTTCCCCCACAGAATGTCAGAGCTTTTGGCATTGTTCTTCTTTAAGAAATCTGTTTATTTCCCGAAAATAAGACCCTTTGTACTGACAGGACGGAAGATGTACCGCTAAGACCTTGCCATGAAAATATCACGACGTTATAAGACATCAAAAATACAGGATCCGCTACTTACAGACACCTCCACCTAAGAAGATTTATTTTCCTTGTTCATGTTGTGAGGATGGGTACCGGAGACACGCGAGAGAAATGTTCTCCCTTTAGGTACTAGGTACCCTCGAAGACGTTCACAAATGAAGAACGATCGCGTTTGTTGAATTCCATCACTGCATAGAACCGCGCGGAGTTATAGTGGAGACTAGACAGGAACGGGGCTTACTCTGCTATACTGGGCATATCTTCAGATGTCGAACAAATCGGCTCAAGGTTGATATTGTTTATGTACCGTGAGTCTAGAGACAGACAGGGCCGCTGGCGGCGCTTGCAACCACTTTTTGTTGACAAGACTGATTTGATCAACTTCATAAATATTTCGCTACCTCAGAATTACAAAGTTCTATCTGACATTTTTGGACGTTTTGAGATATTAAGACCATGACGTCAAAAACCAAATGTTTTCTCTGCTCTATCAAAATAGTAACATATTTGGGACTCGTTATCAAGACATTCAGGGAATTGCATTCGAAAAAGCATGAAATGGTGTGAAACTCCGCATATTTTTTTACCTCAGATTTCTCAAAACTAGGTACTGAGCAGATAGAACAATTTAGTTCTAGGGTAGCAACTTGCTGACCAATCTGATTTGAGCAACTTCATAAACATTTTTTCTGGCACCCACGACAAGGATCATATAGTACTTTCTGGCACCCACGACAAGGATCATATAGTACTTTCTGGCACCCACGACAAGGATCATATAGTACTTTCTGCAAAGTGCACAATGTTTAGGGACTTTTTCTGTGCCAGTCAGCTTGACGGTCTACCGCGATGTTTCTGTGTCACTTGACGGTCTACCGCGATGTTTCTGTGTCACTTGACGGTCTACCGCGATGTTTCTGTGTCACTTGCCGGTCTACCTTTGGTTTAGGGGTAGTATTGTAGTAAACTAATAAAGACCATCTAGTGAAAGAGCCATACCGGTCCGGTGGTTGGCCTTGACAATCGGAGTTGAAGTAGCTAGAAACGTGAACCGTTTCAAAGTGTCGACGGGGTCGTTATTC
>NW_004797412.1:1198725-1200476 GCF_000002075.1 Aplysia californica
TTCTTCTTCTTCTTCTTCTTCTTCTTCTTCTTCTTCTTCTTCTTCTTCTTCTTTATCATCATCTTTCTTCTTTCCCCGCAAAAACTATAAGAGGCCGATTTGTGAGAAACTGACACTTGGGATGCCTGAACAGACATTGATGAACGTCTCGACAGAAAAACCGCCGGGATTACTCCAATCAAAGTCCCACAGTGTTGGTTAATATGACACTTTAAGTACCATTCTCCAAGCAATAAGGGAGAGGCGAGGGAGAGTGAGAATGAGAGAGAAAGAGAGAGAGAGAGAGAGAGAGAGAGAGAGAGAGAGAGAGAGAGAGAATGGGAAAGGAAGGAAAGAGTGTAAAGCGGGGCATCTCGAGAAAGGGGGAGGGGTGAGGAGGGGGTAGTGTGCGTGTTGCGAAATACCCATTGAATCTCTTCCTAAGCTACACTTCTGTTCACTTTTAGGACGCTAAAACTTGTTTTCTTCCAAAATCAAGAGAGGAAAGTTTTTAACTGATAGCTTATCTTGTATTGTGAAAAAGGCAAACCTAAATAATAATGCTACATCTTCAATGTCTATGATACCTAATTTATTAAGAGCATAACGTTGGCCATCTCCTCAGATGCACAAGCCCATCAGTTTGATCATTCTTAAAATTGCGTAACGTAATCATTGGTATTTTTTGCATGATCTTTAGAAATATTTTGTCTAAATGCTGAAAAAAAGCTAGAAAAGCATGTAATGTATTTGATTGTTTATTTTAAAATGAATCAGTTTGTTCTCTTTGCTGAAAGAATTTGCTTCCTCAGGTTAGTACATTTAACTGCTTGCAGGTGATAAGACTGGTCTTTCTTTCCAATTTTAAATATTTTGGTTTACTGAATTGTAACTGGGAGGTTGGTAAGTGCTCTGGTGTGGTTTGCTCCTTCTTTCCTATCAAACATCTGTTGTCCAGATCTCTTCACCTTCTTTTTTTTGAGTTTGTTACTCTCTTGTAACAACTCTAATCTTCGGCTCTTATATGGCCTTATTGCGTTGCAAGTGCCGAAAAAACTCTTACTAAAACTCAAACTGAATTACATGTATACCTTGGTCGATCTAGAAGCTTAAAATAACGCCATTCTTTCATCCACTCCGACAACAACAAAAACTATTCTCTCTTTTCACGACTTGATTAGCCTCTAAATCACGATTTGCCCCTTGTCCAAAGAGAGTCCTTACAAATAAGGGACATTTCCCTAAGCGTTATCGTAAAATGTCACTTTTAAATCCTTCCTAATCGTTTACCAAAATCTTTTTTGTTTGAAGTCTTTGAAACTGACTATAAGGAGACCTGTGATTCTTTTCATCTTCTCTAACACAGGATATTACCTGTAACAGTTTGTTTGACTTTGAGAGAGAATGTTACTTTTATTGCCCCTGTAGTGAATTCCAAATATTTTTAAAGTAAACCTACTTTTGCATAATAAAAGCACCAAAAATTTTGAAATATCATATTGTTTATCATGAAAGCGCCAACCCCCCCCCCCCCTCAATGCCGATATTTTTAATACCGGGTACAGCATAACTTTGACCATATGTCATTTAATTTTCCTTGGCTTACTGGTAGAGAAAAAGCTACAACATCCTGAGAGAAAGATGGGGAGAGGGAGAGGAAAACAAAATAAACATGCATGGTGGCAGACAGATAGACAGACACATTCTCAAACACATAGAAACAGGTGGAGAAAGAACAGAGAAAGTCATAGAGAAAGAGTGGGATATATATA
>NW_004797412.1:1202053-1203363 GCF_000002075.1 Aplysia californica
GTTATTATTATTTTTAAAATTATTATTAGTATTATTATTAATCTATTTTTTATTTCCAACCGGACCGAGCACAGCAGTAGAAGTTGAAAACCTTTGGAGAAAAAAAGCCCCAATACAGCCCATGCTCAAGAACGCCACATTTGGGGATTTAAACAACGATTATACACATATTTACACTATACCAATTGAACTAAAGACACACTTAAAAACACAAACTAGTAACCACCAAGACAACATCTGCCAAGGAGTCGTTGCTAGCTATAGTCAAGTAATGCAATTCCTGCAAAATGGAGAGAAATGGGATAAGTGTGGAGAGACCTTGAGAACAAGCGGACAACGAATCTAGTTTATTCTGGAGGCCATAAAACCTCAGTCAGAGCACGATCTTGAATACCTTCAGGCCCAAAAAAAAATCGAAACAAACGACACGACACCGACAACAAGACGAAACAAATCTCGATACCAACTGGTAGTGTTATAGATTTCTTTACGGTCTCGATTCTCGTTGGTCAGTTCAAATACAAAGGTTGTTGACATTGTGGTATACACTTTCGCGTGCATTTAAAAAAACAATTTCCGCCAATAAAAAAAAATTCAGACAAATGATACGACACCGATAGCAAGACGAAACAAATCCAAATCTCGACACAGACTGGAAGTGACATAGATTTCGTTTTGATGTCGTTTCTTGTTGGCGGGTTCCAGCTCAAAAGATGTCGGTATCGTTAATCTTTCGTGTACTTTCAGCAACAACAAAAAAAAGAAAAGATTCCCATTTCCCAGCGTACCTCTGAGGGAAAAACTCTCGTGCCACCCACACGCTGTGGGAAATGTCAGTCCGAGAAAGCACATAACTTTTGCTCTATTAAATCAAATCGACAAGCGTCTCCGCAAAAGATCGAATATTTAAATTGGTAGCTGCGAGCGTGAGAGAGAATTTCACGTGTTGGAGATCAAAAGTGATGTGTGTGTGTGTTTGGGGTTGGGGTTTTTTGTTCCCAAGAGGCGTCTGTTTACTTTTTTAAATATATTAATCTTGTTTCTGATGTCATAGTTAATGCTAATGTTATTGTGGTGTGGGTTTTTTGTGTGGTTTATATTTTTAAGAGGACAAGTTGTCCTTAAAGTTGTGCTCATTATCAGTACGATCAAATAAATATTGCTAGATGGGTTAAGCATTCATGAAGTGTTAAAAATGTTTGTTTTATCATGCAGGTAGACATATAGACAGACAGACAGACAGACAGACAGACAGACAGACAGACAGACAGGCAGACAGACACACACACATACATACATACATACATACA
>NW_004797412.1:1203713-1204839 GCF_000002075.1 Aplysia californica
CATACATACATACATACATACATACATACATACATACATACATACATACATACATACATACATACATACATACATACATACATACATACATGCATGCATAGGGATCTTTCATCATAATACTTGTTTGCTTTATTTATATTATACATTCACTTGTGTGCACGTGCGAGAGCGCAATCGGTGGGTGAGCGTGAAAAATTCCAATCTGGTTAACTCTGCTCCAACGCAGTCTCTCTGCTCCATGCTGCGTTATGGCCGTCTCCGATAGAACCGTGAGGGTTAAAGCGCAACCGCTGACCTGTAAACAATCGATTAATTAATCATGTAATGATGCTCTTATTGTGGCTCTGGCAGTGCTGAGTGATCAGGTTTAATGCTGATTATGCACAACTTGATCAGGTGGTTCCATTTTCGTTCATTCTCTCGGTTAGAGAGTATTTTGCGATACTGCTGCTTCCGTATTTATGTTTGTTTTGTTTTGTTTTGCTTTGCCTTGACGTTTTGGGGGGGGTGTGCGGGATAAGCGGTGTATTCGCGTTTTGATTGTATTATCTTACTCATTTCTTTCATTTAGAATATATCCATATTGATAGCAAAATATTATGTGTTGAAAAGAAAAAAAAAACGTGATTTCAGGGAGCCCGAAGCGAACTCCCTGAAGACCCGTATTTCTTCAAGATATCATTATTATAGATCTCGAATCTGTGTCTGGAATTGCCATGCATATTAAAGCTAGTTTTCTTTTAATGATTCTATTTCATTATGCCATCTGTATTATGCCCATTGAAATTCAACTCTCATGAATGTATTATATGTGATCCGTTTTGACAAAATGAGTTAATTCTCGGATTTTAGCCTCATGAACAAGCATATATACGTCAATGCATAGGCTGTTTAGTTTGTACAGTTAATTTATTACGAAATGATAAAAGACATTTAATGTTAAGATTTAAAAATGCACCAGTTTAAAATCTACTGATTAGATGTGTCTATCTCAGACGACTTCTCCATCCGGTATTGCGAGAGGGTAACTCGCACGCCTCACATTAATGAACACACACACACTCTCTCTCTCTCCCTCTCTCTCTCTCTCTCTCTCTCTCTCTCTCTCTCTCTCTCTCTCTCTCTC
>NW_004797412.1:1205512-1207815 GCF_000002075.1 Aplysia californica
ATATATATATATTATAGAGGGAGAGAGTTTGGGTGAACAAGAGGGGAACATATAGACGGAGAAAGAGAGCTGTTAGAAATAAAAGGGAAGGGGGAAAAGGGGAAGTAGAAAGAAGGGAAGATAAAGAAACCAAACAGTGGAAGAAACAAGAGGGTGAGCAATAAAGGGAAAGAGTAATAGACAAAAATGAGACAGCAGGTACAGGAAAGGAAAAGAGAGAAAAGAAGGAAAGGAAGAGAAGAGAGGGAAAGAGAGAACGAAGGAAAGTGAAAAAATAAGAAAAAAGATAGAGATAGACAAATGTACAGAGAAAAGGAAATAAGAGAGAAAACGAGAGGAAAATGGAAAATGGTGCCCCCCCCCTCCCCCCTCATCACACACCCATAAACAAACCGCCCCTCCCACTCCCATCTTTTCCTCAGAGAAAATATAATTCCTACAGACTCATTTAGCCTGTAGACCAAACATTCTGCCCCCAGAAGCCAGAGTTTGGCAAGCCAAAGACCATAGCAACAACACCCCCCCCCCCCCCCCCCCGCCCCCCCCCCGTCTAAACAAAAACAAACAAATCTCCCCTACCTCGAAACTCGCTGGAATTTAGCAAACATCTACATAATTTTATAATCTAACCGGAAAGAGAAACCATATAGGCACTTATGTCGTTCGGGAACAAATTTACTCAGATTTACTCGTGTTTGAACGAATATAAAAGCTTTGCTTGTTGATGTGAAGTTGTTCCTGTCTCTTTGCAGCGTTCTTAGAGTGCAGGATCCACACTGTGTGTGTGTGTGTGTGTGTGTGTGTGTGTTTGTGTGTGTGTGTGTGTGTGTGTGTGTGTGTTTGCACAAGTAAAAATATATGGCCGGATGTAACTCTTCAGCTTGGAGAACACTTAGACTTATGCCTTCACCCAGGGTAAATTTAGACCATAATTTCAAGACGGTAAACAATAATGGCGGCTTCGGACTCCAGAATAAGATGTTCGTCCGTCTTTTGGTTTCTTTCACGTTACTGGTTTCACAGCGTATTTCCTTCTTTTTTTAGTACTTTCGTTTTGAATTTACAGGCAGTACAAAAATTGACTGTTGTCAATAGTCCTGATCTTGAGAGTTCTGAGTCATTTTTTTGTTTTGTTTATTCTGTCGTTGGAGAATTTTTTGTCTGAACATCCTATGGCAGTCTTTTTCCCTTTTACTCATTAAGTTCAGGTGTAGTTTTGGGGTTGCTGGGTAGGAGGTGGGGGGTATTTTTTGCGTGTTTTGTCTTTATAAGAAAACTATACTGGTAAAACAACGTTTAATATAACATATCAATAGTCAATATTGATGTTTTGTTTTGTTGTTTTTGTTGTTGTTTTTTTGGTTGTTGTTTTGTTGTTGTTGGGGTAGTTTTTTTTGTTTGTTTTTTTTTTTTTTTTTAGAGGTGTGTGTGTGTGTGTGTGTGTGTGTGTGTGTGTGTGTGTGTGTGTGTGTGTGTGAGTGTACATCGTAGCAAACTAAAGCTTATTACTATTCAACACATAAAAACTTGCTGAGTTGTTTTGTTTTTACTGCGTTTGCTTTTTTAAAAAGCGTATAGCCAGAGACTGGTATAGCCTACAATATAAGAAAGCCTGTGGTGTGATTTTTTAATTTTTACTTTTTTTTCTTAAATCATAAAATACTTTTCTTCGCCAAGGAAAGAAAACAGAAACAATTTGGAGCAGTAAATATCTCCGCACTGCACCTTGACATCGTAATTCGCCTTGCGTGGAGCCTATGCATGAAATTTAAATTTCGCCCCTCCCAGTGCCTTCATTCTATGCATGTTTAATCATTTGTTAGGGCTGGCTTTCCGACACACTTGTTTTATGGCACTGGCTCTGATGAATGCATCGCATTGCGCATGCATAAAACGAGCACCTGGTGTTTTAGTTTTAGTAAGCAATTACGGCACTTGCAACACAATTAGATCATATAAGTGCCGAAGAATAGAGGTGTTACAAGAGAGTAGCTAACACAAAAAGAAGGAGGACAGATGAGGACGATAGATTGTTGATAGAAAAGAAGGAGCAAACCACACCAGAGCACCCGCCAACCATCCGCTGCGCCTGGTGTTTATAATAAACTTTCGAAATAACAATAAACAAGTGTACTAGCTTAAGCTAGTTATTAAGATGCGGCGTCTGTAGTCTAGTGATTAGTCTACCGGACTCGTAATCGTGAGGTTGTGGGTTCAGAGGTTCGAGCCTCGATCAGGCCCGATGGTGTCCTTCCCATGCACAAACATAAACCACACACACACACACACACACACACACACAC
>NW_004797412.1:1208115-1209455 GCF_000002075.1 Aplysia californica
TATACATACATACATACATACATACATACATACATACATACATACATACATACATACATACATACATACATACATACATACATACATACATACACACACAAACACACAGGTGTCCACAATGGTAGATAGAGAAATGGAAGACCACAATGATACAGTACTGTTTACAGCCGTCGAGTGGAAAAATGAGCAGCAAGCTATAGTCGCACATAGGCCTAACCAGTTCAGGTCTGGAACTTGAAACTTGAAGAAAAAGAAGAATTAGAAATTGAAGACAGCAGGGAAACTGGGTATTATTTTTCTGCTGTCGCATTTTCTATTGATTTCTCTCCGGTTGCCGTCAATACTGTGACATTTTAAACATACTGGCATCATAATTCTGAACAGAAATATTCCACTCAGCATACGACATATAGTGACCTCCTTACTCCCCGCTTATTCCTGAAAATTCAGCGACCATAGAGAGACAACCAGCAGCGATAAAAATAGAAATTGTATAAATTTAGTTGTTATTTTTTTATTGAATTTATTTTACTTACTTTTCAACCTTGCAAATTTGGTACCCCCGGATATAACTTTTATCTCTGATAAAACTCGTAAAATCAACAACTAAATACAAGAAGAGCCTTTAAAAACTCCTCTAAGAATCCAAGTTGACGAAGGCCCCCATTAGGGATTTGAATCAGAGCCCTCTGCTCTACAACCCATCATGCCACCACCTAAGCTAAAGGCGTACCCAAGCAGAAAAAAAGAGTAACTGAAAAGAACAAGATAACAACAGGAACAACAACAACAATAACGACAACTACGCTGGCAAAAAACAGAAGAAGAAGAAGCAGCAGCAGCAGCAGCAGCAGCAGCAGCAGGAAGAGGAGGAGGAAAAAAACCTATGACACATACAGTTGCCTTTGTACGATAGAAACAAAAAGTCATAAACTTTTTTCAACGTTTTGTTTTAACCGCAATCTGTACTCGATCACGAGCTCGAAAACGGCAGGTAGAAATTGAATCGTTCCACCTCGTCTCACCTCGAGTCTTTCCAGACATAGAGAGGACGCCATGCTGGTTTGGAGTGATTTACGATACACAAGACTACTTTGATTTACATTCAGACACGACTTAAACTTAAAACCCAAATGTTCTTTGAATTTGACTCTGTAATCACGACACTGCTGTTCGCTCTGACCTCTCTTTGTCCTGTCTTTGCGAGCGCTCATTTTTTCCTCTTTTTTTTGACGGGGCGGGGGAGGGGGTGGTTACATTTATCTTCAATAAACTTTAAGCGTATTTCTTTGTTTTCCGGACATTTTCTCCGGAGTTCACAGTGACTTAAGGGGGGGGGG
>NW_004797412.1:1211411-1217095 GCF_000002075.1 Aplysia californica
AGTTGTTCCACATACGTGCGTCAGCAAAAACAGTAGGCCTATCTCCCACTATACATCTAGTATTCTTAAAGAGCATATATCGAGGTCAGAGAGGCAAGAGGGAAAGGATAAGGTGTTACTTGTCAAGCTAGAGGGGAAAGGATTGCGTGCCAAAGAGCCAGAATAAGAGCCTAATGTCATTTGGGTAAAAGTAAAAGTTAGCCTTCCATTTGAAACTTAACTTAATCAAGTACGCACATCTAAGGTCTCCACTCTATGTAGGGCTAAATGTGGATCACAGTGACGTCATCAAAGAGAGATGCTTTTGAGTTATTCTAAAATTAGATGGTCGAAATATACTGTAAGCCATCATTGGGCATTACTCGGATCCCACCGCCATTTATCTTTGTTTACGATAATATTGCATTATTTCGTTTTATTTTCTGAATACCGTTGAGCATTAATATAATTGTATTATTTCGTTTTGTCCTCTAGAGCTGCCATCAAACGTTTGTATTTCTGTTTTGTTTTCCCTAACTTTTGCAACAAACAGTTTATAAAGATTTCTCTCCTCATCAACAAATTAGATCGTTTTGGAAGCCGGTTGCTTCGACTCTGCTTATCGGGGCCTTCGGACTAAGTGGGATACAATATCTTAACATACGCAAATGTTTGATTATCTTTACCATATGCGAACCGAATTCAGCTGGTTAGCACTGAAGACCAAGAGCCTAACCTTTTCACTAGATCTATAGACATTTCACTACCCTAGAATTACAATGTTCTATCCGCTGCCCAGTACTTAGTTTTGAGAAATCTGAAGTTAAAAATGTTAAGTTTCATAACATAGTCAAGCTTTTTTTTAATGCAATTTTTTAAATATCTTATTGACAATGACTCCAAACAATCTTACCATTTTAGTAGAGCAGACAAAACTTCTGTTTTCTGACCTCATGGTCTTATTAACTCAAAAAAGCCGAAAATGTTCGATAGAACTCTGTAATTCTTAGGTAGCGACTTGTATCAGCCTCTGCAAAAAGAAAGCAATGTACAAAAATATTTCAAAATGTTTATAAAAATGTACTTCTAACTTCTGAACATGGTTACATAAAAAAACCTCTTAAACTAAAAGTTTTATAAATCACTCTCGGTTGTATCTTCTGGATGTCTCAATTTGCCGCCGAATCTTTCCCAGACCTCAGATTCTGTCTAGCCATACAATGCCCTTCACAACCTCACTTCGGAAAGGTTTTCGTTCATGAGAAAAATGCCACAATAGCAATGTAGGAGTTTGGATGAAAAACATATTAACAAGACTGGGAGACTTTTATTGGGAGTTATATAGGTCTACATGTATTAATTGCAGATTTTCTGCAGTGAAGAGGTATCGTGCCAGTTTGGGATTGCGGTGGTTGAGAGTTTAAAACTGAGGAAGTAACGGTTCATAAAATAATGTATGAATAGTGTGTACATTCACTGAATCTTTCCTCATTTTCAGCACAAACTGGTTTTAAAAAACTGCAGTTAAACTGAACACTGATGCAAATAGGACATATTGCTACTCCGTGTATCACCAACAACGAAGAGGCCAAAACTAAAAGGTTTCTCCGATTACTTTGTGAAAGGACAACTGGAGCTTCCTCCACGTCACCATTCACTCACGACTGATTTCGAGAACCTGCCGTTATCAACAAAAACAAAACAATTTGGCCTATTTGTCGTTATCGCAAAGGGTGCTTTATGCAATTCGGGCTAACCCCCCAAAATAAAGCCGATTTATAAATTAATTAACGTAATGTAATACAGTGCCACCGGCTCGCGCCCGTGTGTCGTATCTAGGTCAAAAGTGCCTCAGTAAATAGCGCCAAATGAGACATTTGGAGTTTGGCGGGGGGAGCGCAAATGTCGTCTGATATTGGGCTGCCAGATTGGGTTTATCACACAGGGCGGTGTTAATTATCGCTGGTTTCGCCACCTGGAGAAGATTGCACAGTCTGCCATATGGCCAGCAGACGTCAGAAAACCAACGATTGTTGAGAAGTGAACGGTTTGGGAAAGCAGGCTGGGGGCGAGGGGGGGGGGGGGAATGAGAAAGAAAATGAGAAAATAAAATGAGAGGGAAAAGTAGGCATTGATAATACCATGGCTGCGTGCATTACAATAGATAGATAGATAGATAGATAGATAGATAGATAGATAGATAGATAGATAGATAGATAGATAGATAGATAGATCGATAGAGAGATAGATAGATAGAAAGAAAGAGATAGAGAGATAAATAGACAGGGAGATAGATAGATAGATAGATAGATAGATAGATAGTTGATAGATAGATACCACGGCGCTGCCTTACGATAGATAGATACCTAGATCTAAGGAATTTGATTCTCAATACCTGTGTGTGTGTACGTGTGTGCGTGTGTGTGTGTGTGTGTGTGTGTGTGTGTGTTTGTGTGTGCGTGTGTGTGTGGATGTCTGCCTCACTGCCCGGCAAAGCGGAGTTGGCGGCCCTACTAGGGCCAGTTTTATATAACAATATAACATGTGGCGTACGTTTACAGAAAGGTTTACCTGATGTGTCGCTACAGCACAACCTACACACCTTCTGGGCTTTTGCGTACGCGTTTTGTGATTTCAGTCACGGCGGCTTTGGCGAACACAAGATTTGCGTAGGATTTGTGGCCAAAAAAAAAGCCCCGCCCGTGTCAGAATCCCCCGACGTTCGCCTTTGGTTTCGTTTTCCTCGTCGTTTCTCTAGTGTTCATTCTTTCCCCACTTCCCTGCGTTGTACCTTCAGCTTCCCCACCTGTATGCGTCACCTGTCCGTGTGCCAGGTAACACCTTGCTGGAATACCGTATGAGACATGTGTTATGGTTCAGGGGTGTTCAGTTGGACAGGTACCATTATTTGCCTCGACCCGTTTTTGAAGGAAACGGAATAGAAACACTGTGTATTCTTGGAGTCGTTAAAAAAAAAATATATATATATAATATGTTGGTGTTATAAGCCCCAACCGACGCAACTTAGATCATTTAGGATGTGGGTTTAGACTCTGCCTTACAGGGCCAACCCGGGATGAAAGGAATACTATATCCCACCAGAAAGATCACGGTCATCATCATTGCCTTTATCACCCTGCATCAGGGTATAGGCCACGGACAAACACCCTCCACTTTTCTCTATCCTGGGCTAGCCTCTTGATGTAATTCCATGTCTTCCCACTTTTCTGTACATCGATTTCTGTGATTCTTCTCCAAGTTCCACGAGGTCTTCCCCTTGATTTCTTGCCCTGTGGGTTCCAATCCAAAACTTTCTTTGTTATGCAGCTGCCTGACTTCCTGAGAGTATGTCCAATCCATCGCCACCGCCTTCTTGCTACCTCATCTCTGACTGGGATATGTCTTGTTTTCCTTAACACTTCCACATTGGTGACCCTGTCTGTCCATCTGATCCTCAGTAACTTTCTTAGACACCTGTTCAAGAAAACCTGGATCCTCTTTATAGAAGTCTGTGATGCGTTCCATGCCTCACATCCATACAACAGGACCGACTTCACATTTGAATTGAAAATCCTCAGCTTTGTTCGAAGTGGTCTTCCAAATCCTATCCAAAGATATGAAAGCAGCCTGTGCTTTTCCAATGCGGGACTTTATTTCAGCACCTGTTCCTCCCTCTCTGTCAATTATGCTCCCAAGATAACAGAAGGATTCAGAGTTTTCTAGGGCCTTTCCTTCTATTGTGACCTGCTCCTTTCGTTGTGCATCTGTCCTTACGACCTTTGACTTTCCGAGGTGGATCCTCAATCCAACAGACTCCGATAGGCTGTTTAATACTGAAGTCTTTGCAAGCATCTGTTCCTGGGTGTGCTCGATAAAAATTCTCCCAACACTGGAATCGAATTCAGGTCTTCTGCGTGTAACGGTGAAGCTTCTAACCGCTACATCACTGACGCCGTGACCGTTGAATGCCCAATAATAAACTGAACCTGAGTGAATTGATCGTGGTTTTGTATACTACATTGAGAAGTAACGCCATCCACTGATTTGGGCTCGTTTGGAGAAAGGGTAAAAGTTAATAATAATATGAATTCCCCATTCTTAAAATAGTCACGGTGACACGGATTTACCATAAAAGATCCTATTCCATGAAGTCGGCATTTAAATCGGGCTCGGCTAAAACCTACTTTTTTCTCGTTGCAAGTCCAACACCTTACCATCCGACCGAACATTTCTGAAGCATAACATCTGTTTGGAGTTCAGTGAGGTCGGATGGTAAGGTGTTGGACTTGTTCTTTGTTCCTTCCTTACTTTTTTTTTAAGGAAATGGGAAGAACCCTTCCAGTATATATACAGTCTAAGACTGCCACCCTTTGTCGAGGAGAAACGTGGCCGCTTTAGACAGGTGGTCCTCTTATACAGGGTCACTATAATGGGTTGGGAGTTTTTTTAAGTACGCTTGGGAGGAAATGGGAAGTGACTCATTTATTTTACCGGTGATTGTCTTATACAGAAAACTGCTAGACTGTGAGATATATTCTTTAATCTGACAGTTTCTCATTGCAAGTCCAACACCTTACAGTACAGCTCAACTTCATCGAAGAGATGTGGTGGTTCAGGAATGTTCAATCTGATAGGAACCATTCTTTGTCCCACCCTTTTTACTGAAGGAAGCGGGAAAGAGTGGTAATAGGTTACTATAATTCTTTGATGTGACAACTTACTAGGGTGTTTAACATGTGGTGTGCAGCGGTTCTTTTGTTGTCGTTTTTCTTTTCAATGTGGTTGGGGGTTTTATGTTCCTTTTTTTCTTCTTTTTTTCTTTTTTTTTTAGGGGGGGGGGGGTCGGCAGCTTCTGACACAAATGAAGACTAAATGTCGACTTTTTATGTAGCAGAGAAACATGAAATGTTGTCTGTGAAGACTTTCGTGCTTCTGTCTTTAGTACCACCCTTTTGTAATGCTTCAGTCTATATCTCTAGACTTCTACAGTTTATTCCCATATTTTCATGATAGACATCCTAGACCCATACCAACATCCAAGTTTCAAAACCCAAGAAAAAAGTTAAAATTGGACATCTGCCCTTAGACTTCAAATGCCACAAACCAATGTGGTCCCCATAGAAAACGAGGAGTCGGACTGATTAGTTGCGTATAGCCTTCCGCACCAGTGAACCCGCACAGACTCCACTGTTTCCATTCGGGTCGATGTCAGAGTCCCAGGGTCAGAGTGCTGAGATCCTTCTGTGCTTTACACGCCTGGGAGTCTGCGGCCACAGAAGTGGTAAAACGACAGAGGGTGCGATGACAGTAAAGGAGACCTACGGTTTTTCCCAGAGACGGAGAAAAAACGTCATTCCTTTATTTTGTTGTCTGAGTAAGAAGAATGACATCGACATGGCAATGGTCATTTAGCGTGATTATAATTTATAGGGTGTCCCAAAAGTCACCGACCATCCTAAAAACCTTCTCTATACACGGGAATGCACAATTTGAAGAATGCAATAACTTCGGAGTGACCAAAGATCACCTCTGAGACACCCAGGCGTGTAAAAGACAGCTTTCCTGAGAGAGTCAGTGCTTGTTTTGTTGCTGTGTGTGTGTGTGTGTGTGTGTGTGTGTGTGTGTGTGTGTGTGTGTGTGCGTGTGCGTGTGTGTGTGTGCGTGTGCGGGTGTGTGTATATATGTGTGGGTGTGCGTGCGTGTGG
>NW_004797412.1:1218094-1221933 GCF_000002075.1 Aplysia californica
GGGGGGGAGTGAAAAAGACCTGAAAAGAGCAAGATAACGAGATGGTTGGATTGAGTTGAACTCGTTCGTTAACAAGGTTTAAATGAGCGGGAAGAGTCCGGATGTTTCCACGGGAAGGGGGTTTGAAAAACAGATTACCAATTATTGCCACAGGAATTATGTTGCCCAAATCCAACAAGTTTTTGTTTTCGTTACCTTTTCCGTTGGGAAAGGCTGACATAGTCTAGTCGACCCCTAACCCACACACAGTCCACAGGTTGTTTCACCCCCTGTCCCGAAATCTGGCAGAAGAACGGTGCCAAAAGTATAATATTCAAGGTCTTTAGAGTGCGGCCTTTTTTGGAGAACCCTGCGTCATTCACAAGATATAATATTATCTTTCTGTTTCAAATATTGGCTACCATAGAATTTTATCTGTTCGATACCTAGTTTTGATAAATTTGACGTAAAAAAATGAATTTCCAAACAAGTGAAACTTTTCCAAATGCAATCCTTTGGATATCTTGATAATGACTCCAAATAATCTTATGATTTTTGTATAGGTTTGACAGAACATACTTTGGTTTCTGCCTCGTGGTCTTAGTAACTCCAAACGAGAAAAAGTATTATAGTGCGGTCAACAATTCGTAGCGCAACTTATCCTCAAATATCTCTTTAAAGGGTGAATCAATATCACCCATACTTTGCACAACAGTTTGTATCAATTTGTCTTAACGAAATCGCTTTTTTCTAGAACAGGTGGGGCTCGATTTAAAAACCTTTCTTCATAAATTTATATAAAATACTTGAAATCTCTGTCACCCGTAAAATGGGATTGTTCACAGCACTTCCCGCTTCTCACACACATTTTGATTACGTATATGGCCTACGTCACAGCTCATCAATGTCAATTTTTAGTTGCTAAACTTATTACAAGAAAGTAAGTTTATAGTGAACATATTTTTGCACTAATAGTTCTCAAGACATGCTTTCAATAAGCATAATGATCCGATTAAAAAAAATATGACGAACTTGCTGTTTAAAGTATAATTGCCTCTGTTGTTAACATTTTAAATTATGTAGAAACCATCCGCCTGGATTTTTTTTTGTTGTGTACATGTATTTACTAAGGAATTTTCTAGAAAACAGCTCGCAGGTGCAAATAAAATGATGTAAGATAAAGTGATACAAGTCATTGTGCAATAATTGGAGAACCTATGTTCGATAATTGAGGAGATATTTGACAACAAGTTGGGCCACTGAGTTTTGACAGCAATATAGATAGATATTCTGAGGTAGCGACCTGGTCCTGTCTTGGAAATTTTTTCAATTGTTGCATCTTGTAGTCGTATTGATTCAAATCTTAGTTTTTTCGGGTTTTCCCAAGGTAGATTAAATTATGGTATACGGACTACAATTTTTTTCTAGGGTAGCAAAGGATGTATTACAAAAATAACATTTCTCTCAAACCTGCAAGGAAGACATTTTTGCTTCTGTAAAAATACCGCAGAGTGTCAGAACACGGTTATCATCTACATTACAGTGCACCCAGACTTCAGCAGATGGAAGCATTAAATCTACGTTGCAATGGGACAATGGGACATAATTTAGGTCAGCTGGTATTCCATTGCGAGCACACACCGCATTTGAATCATAACATAGCTCAGGGAGGACATAAATAAACAGACTGCATGTATAAATAATAATTCCCCACCGGCTTTCCTGACTAAGAAGACAATGTTGAACACATATACACTGACGATTTTCAGTCGGGCTAGCAATAATATACTGGTGTCGCGACACGGAGGAATCAAACGGTCGCCAATGTTGGGGCATATTGAGTTATGGCATAAATATTGATACCGTCTTAAGCTTGCTCCTTTGTTTTCCTTTTCTAGAACAAAGTTCTCATCTATCTTGAATAGAAGTCGAAATAATATTTGCAATTGAAGGAGCCGGGGCTCGAAGGTTTTAGAGTTAATATTAGAGAGAAAATGACCACTTAAGTTTAGTGGGTTCCATTTTATCTTGAAATTCCTCGGAAACTGCAAATTGACATTTATAATTTATGTGCTTATTTTGATAAAAGATTTTTCGGATTTTCTTTCCGTTTGTACGTTTTATAATATCCACACAGAACTCATTTTTAAAAGCACTTAATAGGTGTTGAGGCCATACCAAAAAATGCTAAAAAGCCGGTTTCTGCGAGTTCAATATTTTGACGAGCGCCTTATTTCACTACGATAGAACATTGCGTCTATGGACCTGCCCTTGGTTAGGCCCTGTGCCACAACCTTCATTTGCCATCCGAACTGGGCTTCCTTGGGTTGTTTATTTGGGGAATTTTCTTCCCGGTTCGAATCTTTACCATCTTTTCTCGGTCCTGAAAGTTACTCATACAATGTATTATAATTAAGCGTCACAGGGTGAAAGTGGATTCAACTCAATATCAGCTGGAAAAATAATACATATATCGTGCCCTCACTGTCCTTTCGTTTTGTTTGGCATTAGTTGGTGGGGGTAAGGGGTGTTGTTGATTGGGGTTTGTTGGTTTTTGTTGGGATTTTTAAATTTTGATTTTGTTTTGTTTTGTTTCGTCTTTTTGATATTGTGATATATGTCTATCTCTGATAACACGAACAGTTTTGTTTTCTCGCAATCTTGGCTTTGTAGAGCCTTCAGTTCTATGGTACAACTTATAAATGTAAGTAAATTTTAGCCCTCCATTCCAAACTTACTTGGTCTGCTATGCTTACATGAGTGCCAAGTCAGGCCACATTTGGTTCATCGTGACGTCATGCGCAAAAGACATTTTCAACTTATTTTAAGAACGAAATTTACTCCATTTCCCCATTTTACCGAACCTTACCCCAGTGAAACTCAAATGTTGGATGAGAATCTATCTGTAGAAGAGAGCCTTTTTTTTAGTTCCCATCTAAACCAGTATTGAATTTGCATTTTGCTTCGGTGTAAAACTAATTGAGGCTGCTATCAAGGGGTGAACTTTCAAGTAGAGCAATTATTCTTTCAGTGTGAAACTGTTTTGTCTTATTAGGGCTTTCATTGACGTTTAAGTGGCATTTTAAAAAATAACATTGAGCTTTTAGCTTTCTGACTGGAGTCTTATCTATGTGGACGCTAGTAAAAAAGCATTTGCCCCCTTTGCACCTGCGCTTATTTATCTAATCTGTTCTTTGAGTGGGGGGGGTTGGCGTAGAGATGTGTATTAAATCAAGACCAACGCGGCAAAATAAAGCACTTCCTGTTATGCCTAATTATTCGTTCAGCGCTAATGCTGTGAGAGGTACCTCCCGTGCAGGTGAATGAGCCAATTATGTCTCGCCCCGGAAGATGAGATGAGGCGAGAAACTGAAGGGAATAACCGCAGACAAACTTGCGGAGGCGGAAGATGTTTACTTAGATCATGGAGCATTATTGTTTCTCTTCATGTTTCTACACTCGTCACTAAACTGTGAGGCGTTTGCTCCTTGTTTTCTGATTTTGTTTGTTACGTTAGCCTTCTGTTTTCTGTTTTTTATCTACTGCTCGTTGGCTGGCACCAGCCTCGCACATGGCGCCCTAGGTATTGATCTACAGGTATGAGGTGCAAACGAATCGATGGAGGATGGAGGGCGTAGTTCTAATTGCTGTACTGGCACAGATGGCATTGACTCTACGTAGGCTGTGGGTGGTTCAGGTTTGTTTTTCCAGTTTTTATTTAGAACTACAAGGTCATGAGGTATATTTGTCGTGAGGCAACGCAACAGTGTGTGTGTTGTTTGTAAGTGTGTGTGTGTGTGTGTGTGTGTGTATGTGTGTGTGTGTGTGTGTGTGTATGTGTGTGTGTGTGTGTGTGAGCG
>NW_004797412.1:1222552-1223903 GCF_000002075.1 Aplysia californica
CGCGCGGCGATAGTTTACATTTGTAATGCAAGGCTAGATCTAGATCTAAAATCTAGAGAAGCACACCTAGATCTAGGCCTAGGCCTACGACAAGTCGAAACTAGGTCAACCTCTCTATTCGAAGTTTCAAAGTATGATAAAGTGAATTTCTGGGTGATTTTGTGGCCAAGCGTTGATGCTAGCATCAATATTTAATAGTAAAGCACCTAATAATACTTACTTCTTGTTGATTTTGATGATCTGTGAAGAGTTTCAGTCGAAAATAAACATGAAGCGAGGCGACACATGTCCGCCATTTTTACAACACTGTTGAATAGCACGTCTGACGCATCGCGCAGCTCAACTGACCAAAAAAACAGACGACACAGCGACGCTGCTTTAGCACACGATACTGTATACATTCATTTGCACGGTGCGAGCCAGACGAGCTACAGGTCAGACCTACAGAGCCACTCTGGGACCGGCCTAAGGGTTTATAAGGTTGAGAAGGGACATAAGCGTGCAACTGAGAACGTGTACATGTCAGTTATGATTACATGACAAGTCTTTCTTTGCCTCCCTACATGCATGCGTGCTTGTTTGAATGGGGTATTACGAATATACTCTTCCATACCCCTGATCGCGTTGCGTGATATAGTGATAACACGTAGAGCCAGTGCTCACCTACAAGAATAGCAACCACTTTGCAACGCAGGAACATCCATTCACAGATTTTGCTGATTAAATTGCATTCATCTTTATCTTCTTTCTTCATTCGTCTTCACTTTCATCACGAAGGCACGAAACTCTTGCTTTAAAACGGCCCTATTTATTGGCACTGGTATCATTGTAGAAGTTTTATGCCCCTGTCGTCACGTTTAGCTTATTAAGAAGGTGGAAAATACTAAGTTCAAATAAACAACTTAAATCTTTTAAAACCCAAAAACACAAAAACAAAAAAGACAAATGACAGCCTCTAACATCTAGTTTCCATGATTAAGTATTTTTGTAATTATTTAGCGTTTAGGGAGTATTGGTGTCGGAGAAAATTCCCAGTTTATTTTCTTCTTTTCCTTTCTTCTCGGAAGCTCCATGGACACTGTTCAGATCATTTAGGAGGCGGGGTGCTTCAACCCTGGTTATCAGGGCCAACTTGAAATTAGTGAGAAGAAACAGTATCTCAGCAGAGAGACAGGGATACCAATACTAGATAAGATTTGTTCCCGGAGGTATTAGAACTCACGCCATCTGCGTGCAAGTATAGTGGGTTTTACCATTACACCACACCACACACCTGCACAATCACGTTCAGCAATCTCTCTGCGTATCTCTCTCTCTCTCTATTTCTCTCTCTCTCTCTCTCTCTCTCTCT
>NW_004797412.1:1225305-1226686 GCF_000002075.1 Aplysia californica
CACACACACACACACACACACACACATACACACACACCTACAGACAGAGAAGGACAGAGACAGAAAAGAAAGAGACACAAACACACAAACACCAGCAAACCGTCGGTGTAGGTTTCCTTTGAAGCACTGATCATGTTTTCGCCTCCACGCAATTTGGCACACGTTCATGTAGGTCGTAGACTTGACGTCTCTTCGCCTTCTCTCCGTCCGTTCATCAACCCTGACCTTACGCCGGCGGTGTGGTAAAGCGAAGTCAAACGGCTTTCCCGCCCTTAGGACTGGCGTTTAAAAGTAATTAAGTAATCGCTCAATATTCTTCATGCTGAAATTAATTATTAATTAAAGTAGCATGCAATGTAGATTTACATGGTATGTATCTTAGATTGATTTTAACTTGTTTGTTTTAGTTGTTCTTTGTTGTTGTTGTTGTTGTTGTTGTTGTTGTTGTTGTTGTTGTTGTTGTTGTTGTTGTTGTTGTTGTTGTTGTTGTTGTTGTTGTTTTGTTGTTGTTGTTGTTGTTGTTGTTGTTTGGTTGTTCTTTTTTTTGGTTTGTTTTTTGTTTTTGTTTGTTTGTTGGGGATTTTGTCGCTGTTTTGTTTTAGGTTTGTTGTTGTTGTTTGTTGATTGGTTGTTGCTTTTTTTGGGGGGGAAGGGGTATTTGATTGGTATTTTTTTAAACGCTCCCATCGATACAATTTAAGTCATCTAGGAGGCGGGCTTCCGACCCTGCCTGCCTGTCATATTTTCATAACCCAAACAATTTGAAAGCCGAGTAGGGTTACGCGGAGGACGACATTCTTCACAACACAAATATTTAGACATAGATTTAAGTTTTTTTAAAACAAGTCGTGTTTTTTTGGGTAAACAGTAAGCGAAAATGTTAGCCTGGAGGATACGAAGAGCGTGAACTGACTGTAACCTCTCTCGCCTCCGTAAGTCTTTACTGTACGGAGAAATAGAGCAGAACCATCCGCAAAATGTGTCATCTGTAACGAGATTGTATAGCAGATATAGCATTTTGGCTCTTGACCTTCAATAGATGCCAGACGTTCGCGTTAGCGAAAACATTACACGCTCCCTTATCCGACGTTCAATTTCCGCACATAAACAGGCGACACTTAACCTTCAGTGTCTATCTAAAGCGCTCGATGGGGAACTATCGTATCTGGGGTTATTATAAAAGTGCCAGGGATAACCAGAAGAAAAGTGGGGGCAAGAGAGAAGAAGAAAGTGAGGCCTGTAACAGTTGGTCTACATAGATAGGATGTCAAGCGGAAAATGAGTTATCACGGCACAGCTTTGTTCATGCGCCGTTTGTTGGGTGGTGGGTTAGTGTTTGTGTGTGTGTGCGTGTGTGTGCGTGTGTGTGTGTGTGTGTGTG
>NW_004797412.1:1228685-1229887 GCF_000002075.1 Aplysia californica
TGCCCTTTCTCCCTTTGACTGTCTCCCCCTCTCTCTCTCTGTCTCCCTCTCTCCCCCTGATTAACAGCCTCTTGTCTTGTCTGAAGCACTCCCCGAGCACCTAAGGATGTGCCACAAACCAAGAAGAAGAGCCCCGGGGGCCAAGGGCGTACCGTATGAAATACAAATTTGATAGCAATGTGGATGGGGTCGTGTACGGTAGTTCCCGACAAAGAAAACAAGAAAGTTGAAGGTAGGAAAGGGGGGGAGGGTGTTGTGTTCTTTTCTTTTTCATGATATTGAGAACGCAGACTCTCTCTACTAATGCTCATACATACGGACACATATAGCATACTTCTGCTCTTGAGCAGAGGTGAAAAACTTGTTCACATTCATTTCCTTAGACTTTCCCCTGGCTGAATGAGATGCAGCATCCCAGCAGCAACACGTAAATTGTATACATGTACTAGATAGAATAACTTTCACACACTGAAATCGAACCTACATCTTTAGCCTGCACTGCGGAATGTCTTACCATAACACAATAGAAACCAGCGTATGTGATGTAACGGTTAAGCTCTTCGCCAACGCACACAAGAGACACAAGTTCGAATCCCGAATGGGGAGAATTTTTATCGAGCATTTTCGGTCTTTCCATTTGAACATTGTGTATCT
The DNA here is from genome assembly GCF_000002075.1 of Aplysia californica. Classification (NCBI taxonomy): domain Eukaryota; kingdom Metazoa; phylum Mollusca; class Gastropoda; order Aplysiida; family Aplysiidae; genus Aplysia; species Aplysia californica. The sequence goes on from NW_004797412.1 coordinate 1,229,340, forward strand.
CTCAGCCCGGTTGGTCCTAGCTGGTAGGGTTCAAGCCCCCCAAGGGGGCGTAATTACCCTCCTTTGATACAACTCGGTAAAAACGCCGTTAAAACCGTTAGTTCTGCCGGTGAGACACTAACAGTGCGTGTGATCCAGGTCGTCAGGGTTTGAACCTTACCTATCGGCACAGACTGTTTCCAAAACTAACGTTCTTTCGAAAATGAAGCTATTGGATAAACCAGGGTGTGCCTGGAAATGGCTTTAAAACTAAAACCAAGACATTACAAGAAACATTAAGGGGAGCTATCTCGCTTATTACTGGACCGAATTTTACCACACTTCACACATATAACAAGCATAGTAAGGAGTCTTGAAATCCGCAATCAAATTTGAGAAATCGAATTATAAAATTTTTAATGAATTTTTTCCTGAGGTAGCATTCAAGTTTGCGAAAAATCCGTGAAAATCCACACTCCAGACACCACAAACAAAAATCTATTCCACATATAAAAAATTCAACAAACAAATTTTTAGTATTACCTCTTTTCTTCATTCTGTGAACATTT